>NW_028176724.1:142500-155000 GCF_949987555.1 Borostomias antarcticus
TCGCCACACACACACACACACACACACACACACACACACGCAATCTCTCTCTCTCTCACTCTTCCTCTCACACACACTCCTCACACACACACACACACACTCCCTCACACACACACATACACGCACACACAAACTCTCTCTCTCACACACACACACACACACACACACAAACTCTAACCACACACACACACTCATTCTATCACTCTCTCTCTCTCTCACTCTCTCTCTCTCTCCTCACACACACACACACACACACACACACACACTCTCTCCTCACACACACACACACACAAACTTTCTCCTCACACACACATACCCACACAATCACGGACACATACGTACAGTATAAATATCCCATTTATTTTTTAAAGGGGCCCCGACACAGGTTCAATCACGTATATTGTATTTTCACCAGAAGGGAGGCTCATAAGAGTCCGAACCACTCAGAGAATTGTGTGTATACATCCAGAGGTATCAATAACCACGAACACCACCATCCACGAAAACATACAGACTCTGGCAACTACAACACGCTTTTACCAGACAGAAAGGGACGTACCTGTTTTTCCTCCACACACTTGTGTTCATATAGAGCGAACAATAACCAGGCGTGGTGGCATCTCAGTACAAGTCGATATAAGGCACATTTATGGATGAGAACGTAGACGGTGACGAGATATTTAATACAGATCATACCATTGAAGGTGACCCAGAAACCAAAGGCATACGAACACATTTTTGGTTAGAACGCACCTACATAGACGAAGACGGTTTCGAAGTGTGGCAAACAGAAGACGATGTTAGATTAAAACTTTGGCGTATAACTAAGTTTCTCAATTTAACACAAGTAGAAGAAGAATTTCCAACTGCACCTTGGAGGCAGTTATTGAGGGGACTTTGGGATCCCCTAAGCTTAAACCAAGTTTTAAGTCAGTTGTGTGATAACCCAGGAGCAGAGGCCGAGGTTTCTCTAAGGTCATTTTTTAGGTTACCAGAAGGTTTCTTATTAGGAGGAATATACCGGGAGGCAATAGATCCACGGATCTGTATTACAATCACCCCCAGGCGAGTCAAGTGGGATACAGGCAAGTTTGTTTACATAAAGCAAACACCACAGCGAGACGGATCAACTAAATTAGAATACAACCCACACCAGATCCCAAAGGTTAAAGTAGGGGTAACAGTAGGAAAGATAATAGTGCTAATTAGAACAAACGAACCAGGAGTAGCAGAAATCCCTAGATCCCTAGCTAATCAAGCGAGACAGGGATACATGGGGGCGAGCCAAGGAACAGTGAATGGGAAGGACAGGGGCGAGGGAACAACCCCAGTCGAGCTAGTGGTGACAAAGCACCCGACACACAAAAAACAAATTCTAAAATACATGCGGAAATGGCATGCGAGAAATCCAGCGTGGCCGAAAGGTGGTACCTATATAGTGGCGATTTGTGACGAGATGGGGCAAAACATAAAACACCACAAGGCAAAAGATAACAGTGACAAAAGGACAGGTAAAAGATCCAAAGAAAGGGAGGTGCTACAATGGTTCAGGATGGAGGGAGGAGTAAAAAAGATGGAGGCAGTCAAGCAAGAAATGACAGCCAATACCACACCAAAAGCAGAAGACAATAATAAAAAAGGGAGTCCAGCAACAACTCCCACGACCCCCACGGCTCCCACAGCGTACATCGACCCTCCCCCGTATCCAGGCAGACTGAACCCATTCGGCCGCCCAAACCCATTCAGAGCAGGGCTCTATCCAGTGATACCAGCGGGAGAAGACAAGGCCAGAGAAGAATTGAATTGTGCAATCAAAGGGGACTTCACCCTGACAATAAGAGAACCTGCGCCTGCTCCAGCAGAACCAACGACAGCGGCTGCATCCACCCACCAAAGAACTGAGAGAGAAAGACCCGAGGAGGAAGAAGATAGACGGTTGTATAGATTGCTACAAGAAGAAGAACAGCAACAACACCCGAGAGAAAGAAGGAGGGAGTCTCTACGTCCAGAAAGCAGTCTGGGGCCCGGTCCGCCAAACACGACCCCCACTGGACAAAGACGAAATGACCAAGATGAGGTAAACCACATACCACCATCAAGTCAACAGGAAGATCGAGATGCCCTATACCCGGAGAGCTCAACGGGGATACCAGCAAAAGACAGACAGACGATCAACATAAACAAGGTACAAGAACTCCTTTTAGATAACGCAAGAAGAATACAAGTAGCTGAAAGGAATTGTGACGAGTTGGAAGAACTGTTCACACCGTCACCCCCGACCACAAGCTTCCACAGACCTCGTTCAGGAAAAGAGAAGCATCCCGACCATCGTGGAGAAATGGAAGTAAGCCTGACAGGCATCATGAAGCCATTGCGCCCAACAGAACAGCCACAGTTCGACTCTGAAGAGGAAGAACGTCAGAGAGCACCCAAGCCCCGGAGTAGGAGAACGGAAGGAACTAGGAGTTCAAGCTGGGAGAGAAACCCAGGACTACGGCTCATAAGAAGGGGAGAGAGTGACCCGCAAATCGAAACACAGTGGTCGACTGAGAGAATTTGCCCACTAGTAATCAAAGGACCCGGACAGGCTCCTGCATACGTACCATGGGGATTCATGGATCTGATAGGTCTGGTCGCACGACTACCGAACGTCACGGAAGGGGCAAATAAATGGATAACAGCGTTAGAAGAAAGTACAGCAGGAGTAACTTTGGCCCTGGGGGACATTAAGGCATTACTGATGAACGTGGCTGGAAAACAAACCACGGACGAGATCTTCGAAGGAGCCCAACTACCAGGAGTAATGGCCGGAGTCACCTACAACGGAGTGGGGTTCGGAGGACATCGCACCGTGGTATGGGCAGAGCTCAGAAAGAAATATCCAGAGAAGATGGATCCAACCAAGCTCGAAGGAGAGAAGCTGAAAGATGGCGAATGTCCAACCAAGTTCCTACATGACTTCCAACGAAAATGGCTTGACGAGACAGGGAGTGCTTGGAACGCTAACAGCACCTGTCAGAGCCTATTCAAACTGATGGTTAAAAAGGCCATGCCAGGCGAAGTACAGAGGAAATTGGATGGAGTAGTAGGATTGGCAAAGATGGAGTGGCCACTATTCTCAGAACACATCGTCCATCATGTGGACATGTACAGAAAAGAAAAGCAAGATGTAGAAGAGCTGAGCAAAGTGTTGGCCAACAAACTCACAGCACTGCAACTGGGAGAGCTAACTCAGAAACAAAAGAAAGAAAAAGCAAAGGCTCAGACCCCACTGATGGCGGAAACTGAAGAAACCCTCACTCAGGCCCCAGTCATATCCCAAGTTCTAACCCAACCACAACTAGGTCCAGGACCCCCCACTCAGACGATGCCACGCTGTCCACCCACAACTCAATCTGCATATCCTCCCATCCACGTGCATGTCAACCCAGCAGCAGAATACCGTCGCGAGGATCTGGGAGGCCGAGGCAGGCCAATGCAGCGAGGACGCGGAGGATGGAGAGGAGGCCAACAGCAACGGTACGGCCAACGGAACTATGCCCCCCAAAGACAACAGCAAAATCCACAGGCAGAAGAGCAACAAGGTGAACAGCGTCAACAACAAACCAGACGCCCGCAGTCAACACCAAATATGGCAGAAGAACCCCAAAGACCGTCAAGAGAATGCTGGCAGTGTGGGGAAATGGGCCATTTCAGAAGAAATTGCCCAGCAAATCCATGGTTAGGCCCTGCGGCAGACTGGGATTAGGGGTGCCTAGAGAAACCGGAGGGGAACACCATGACACCAATTATCTCGTTAAAACCGCATGACGAGCCCAATATACCAGTAACAATACTTGGTAAACACCACACATTCATGATCGATACAGGGGCAACATATTCGTGTATTGGAAGTGACGGATGTAAATTGCCCCTTTCTAGCTCATCAATAAGAACAGTAGGTTTCTCTGGGAAGACACAAGTTGTACCCCTCACCAAGCCAATCACGATGCTCATAGCCGATAAAGAAGTTGTGGCACCCATACTATATGCTGCTCAATCACCCGTCAATCTGTTAGGAAGAGACATTTTGTGCCCTCTAGGGGCAAACATCACATGTACAGAAGATGGACTAAGTATTACCTTCCCCGAAGAACCACTCACACAAATGATGACTTTGACAACAGATCATGATTACAAATACAGGCCCGGTAGAGTTGTACAGGGTCGCGTAATCATACACAAAGACAAACACCCAGTAGTTTATTGGGTAAAACTTACCCCACAAGAATCAGCACTGAAACAGCGGTGGATAGAATGGGAACCGTGGATACGCACCAAGGTAGGGCAAGCTAAAAGCCCAGAACTGCCCCTGCACTGTACACTTCAATATCTCACTGAACTAACTCCTGCAGAGTTTGACTATGATAGGTGTTTTCAGGAAATGATTAACAAACAGCAGTATTCACTAATTAGCAATGACATTTATATAGGACCCCAGGGGGCAGCAGCAGGAGTTACACTTCCACCAGAATTACAAGAATGGTTTCAGGTGAATAACTCCACCCCACACGTCACCTTAATGGTATCTGAGGGATATCAGTCCCATGAGCTAGGCCCTATGGTTAGAACAGCCATGCAGATACCGGAGTGGGAGAAAACCGGCAACAAGTATATCCATGTATCCCCAGATGCACAGTATTTAAGAATATCTTCAAAAATATATGACGTAGGAACAGCAGAACGAGTTCTCGTTACAGTTAAGGCGCCCGTGCATCAGATGTTAACTGTAGAACAGGAGGGTCTTTTGGCCCAGGTGCCCCAATGTTTATGGTCCAAACACAAAACAGACGTAGGATTAGTAAAATCTGCACAACCCATACTAATCAAGGTAAAAGAGGGAGCACGTTTGCCATACCAAAGACAATATCCTCTTAAACAACATGCCACGGAGGGTATAGGCCCTATAATAGAAGGTCTGGTGAATGCAGGCGTACTAATAAAAACAAGAAGCGCCTGTAATACACCTATCTTTCCAATAAAGAAGCCACATTCAAACGATTACCGATTGGTGCATGATTTGCGAGCTGTCAACTCAGTTGTGGAGGTTCCCAGACCCGTTGTCCCTGACCCGCACACACTATTATCAAACATCCCACCGAACACAAAATGGTACACAGTCATAGACTTATGTTCTGCATTTTTCAGTGTCCCAATACATAAAGATTCGCAACATTTATTTGCATTCACCTATCGAAATTCACAGTTCACCTATACGCGACTTCCTCAAGGATTCGCAGATTCCCCATCAGCGTTTAACAGAGTGTTAGCACAAGACTTACAGGATCTGCATGTATCAAGTACACTATTACAGTATGTAGATGATCTACTGATCTGCAGTGATACTAAAGAGCAGTGTGAAAGGGACTCTATAACAATACTGACACGACTAGCTGAAGGAGGGCATAAAGTTAGTAAGGATAAGTTACAGTTTTGTCAACCTAGTGTAGAGTATCTAGGAAGACAATTGTGTGGTGACAAGAGACACATAGCTAAATCTCAGATAGAGGCCATAATAAAAACTCCCAAACCACAGACAGTAGGGCACCTGTTGTCTTTTCTGGGGATGGCTGGATACAGTCGACCCTGGATTTGTGATTATGCATTTAAAACAGCTCCACTTCGTGCTCTTATACGTGCTGCTGGTCAACAGGACCAAAAAAGTCAGTTACAGTGGACAGAAGAAGCTGAAGGGGCGTTCATGGCCCTAAAAGGTGACCTAAAATCTGCACCAGCCTTGGGAAACCCAGTATACTCTAAACCTTTTCATTTGTATGTAGCTGAAAGAGCAGGATATGCTAATGCCGTGTTAATGCAGGACACCCCGATAGGGAAGCAGCCCATAGCATACTATAGTACTAAATTAGATAATGTTGAGGCCGGATTACCTCCATGTTATCAAGGGTTAGCGGTAGCCTCGTTTGCATTTCAGAAAGCTTCCTCTGTTACTATGGGACATCCAGTGATTTTATACACCTCCCACCAGCTACATGCTTTACTCACTAGCCAACGATTCGTACTGACACATGCCAGACGCACCGGGTATGAGGTAATACTTTCTGCACCAGAACTGACAATTCAGCGATGTAGTACAGTGAATCCGGCCACCAGAATGGTACTGCCGACAGATGGTACGCCACATGACTGCATTTTAGCAACAAACACATTTATGCGTGCCCGAGATGATTTACATAACACACCGATCCCAGCTGATCTTACTTTGTTTGTAGATGGTTCATGTTTCCGTGATGCTACTGGAAATCACGCCGGTTATGGTGTGGTTCAATTAGAAGATGATGGTAAATCATTCAGAGACATTCAGAGCTTACACATAGCACAACCATGTTCTGCACAACTGGCAGAGATTAAGGCACTGACTGTCGCATGTAAACTAGCTGCTGGTAAAAGATTAAACGTATATACGGACTCAGCCTATGCGTACGGAGTCTGTCATATTTACGGCAACATATGGAAACAGAGAGGTTTTCAAAGAGCTGACGGTACTCCCATCATTCACGGAGATGCCATTTCACAGTTGTTAGAAGCCATGCTTTTACCCACCGCGTTAGCTATTGTTAAATGCCCAGCACATCAAAAAACAAATTCAATCATTGCTATTGGCAACAACAAGGCTGATGAAGCAGCCAGGCAAGCCGCAACAGGTAGTGGTATCACGATGGGGCCTGTAATCTTGGCGGAAGACATAGAACCACTTGTAACCATTCCGTCTCTTATATTAGCACAAGGTAGGGCTTCTCCTCAGGAGAAATCTATATGGGCCAAAAGAGGGGCTTCATACAAAGCCTCACCTGGTCCTCTACAAGGACTATGGCGCAGTCATCAGGGGCATTTTGTGCTGCCTATCTCGTTACTTGGGTTTGCTATTAGAAATGCGCATGGCATTAGCCATTGCGCAAGGGGGGAAGTGATTAGATGTCTACAAGAGAACTGGTGGTCACCGTATTTAGCGGCCACGGTAGACAGAACTTTAGCACAATGTGACGTCTGTGCAAGATTAAATGTTAGAAAAACTTTTTCAGCCCCAATAGCACATATTCCAGTTCCGGATGGACCTTTTCGGCACTTAATGATTGATTACGTAGACATGACAATGCGAATACAGAAAATGAGATACATTCTTGTAGTAGTTTGCAGATTTAGTAGGTGGATAGAAGCAGTTCCAACAGCTGGAGAAGATGCACGATCAGTGGCAAAATTTTTGTGTAAAGAAGTATTCCCCAGGTTTGGCATCCCGGACACATTAAGTTCAGACAACGGTTCAGCCTTTGTGGCAGATATAGCCAGAATAGCTTTCAGGATGCTGGGAATCAGGCAGAGATATGGGTGCGTATATCACCCACAGAGCCAAGGTAGTGTAGAACGTGCGAATGGCACGCTGAAAGCAAAGATAGCAAAAATTATGCAAGACAGCCAGCTGAACTGGTTGCAAGCTTTACCAATAGCACTAATGAGTATGAGATCAAGTACTAACCGAATAACACACTTAACCCCGCATGAAATGCTAACGGGTCGACCCATGCCAGTGCCGCACACGAGGGGCCCCATCGATGGGCCCTCTCTTGAAAAATTGGAAAGGGAGCTGAAAAGCTACCTACAGCAGCTAACCCAAATCCATAAAGCTGTATTCCAACAGGTGAAAGGAGCCACAGAGGAGAGAGAGGCGGAGATCGCTGAGGAACTGCAGAAAATCTCTCCAGGAGACTGGGTATACGTGAAGGTGTTCAAAAGAAAGTGGAACGAGCCCAGACGAGACGGACCATTCAAAGTCCGACTAGCCACCAGAACAGCCGTAAAAGTTGACGGTAAGAAGTTTTGGTTCCACCTAAATCATTGCTGCAGAGCAGAAGATCCTGAAAGGACACAGGAAGCCTTTAGAAGAAGAGCAACAGTTCCGGGGTTGAAAGGGGCAGGTGACACCGCCCCGCAGGAGCATGAACAACACCGGGACGGGGAAGGCGAGGCCTCCCCTCAGGGAGTCAGGCGATCTCAAAGACTGGCCGGACGAGGAGAAAAAGGGAGCGCTTCAACTGGAAGCACTTCAACCAACAGCGCCACCAGCAGTCGATCCACTAGCAGTGGACCAGAAAGACAATGAACAACAGACACTTAAAATAGAGTTAAAAATAATGTCGAAACCTAGGCCAGGGAAGAAACAGAACAGGCAGGGGATGAGAAAGGGAAAGCAGGATGAGGTTGACCTGTGGGTATTGGGGGGTAGCCTCTTTATGTTAATATCAGCAATATGCTTAATGATACTGGCATACAGAATGCACTATGTTGACCCCCCTCAGAGCAGCAGGCCATCCCAGGAATCCACCAAAAAACCCATGCCTGACAGATTCCTAAACCACACATACACCAAGGAAGAAAAAGAGACATTGGCAAGATGTGCTCTGGCCACAGGGGTATTGGCTGCAGATCAAGGGGAAATTGTCATGGGGAAAAAGACAAATCTGACATACACGAAAGTTGTCCCAAGACATCTGGCACTGACTGTAACCTCAGAGAAAACCAGAATCTATAGCTGGGCAATAGGAGACAAATGCCCCACAACAGGGTCAATAACCATTACGGTCATCTGCCGCCTGCCAGCACACTGTGAGGACACACTCAATGGGAGAATCATGATGCTGGCAAAAGCTAAGAGAGTAGTCAAGCTTACTGGGACTTACAGGCAGAGAAGGGATGTGTCAGGGGGTAGGGCTGTCACCATCAACAGGGTGAAAACAACACAATGGGGCTCAAATATGTTCTACCAGTGGCTAAACTTCTCTGCCAGACAAGTGAGTAATGAAACATGTGTGGCATGCTATAATGCTAAAAGGTTAGGGAGGGGGATTGGGCACCCCTGGACCTAGCCTTTAACAGACGGGGGCGGGGCCGCAAGGTCCCAAAAGGGCACGTTAAAATTAGCATATAGTGCTGGGGAGACGACTGAAGGCCCCCGTGTCTGAGGAAGTATGAATTAACATACTGCTCTGGTACCGTCTAGTCAGCACTGTGTCGCCAGTAAGAGGTTGGCATTGTGTGGTACGTGGATGACAGTCCACACCTAGCAGAGGGGCGTGATAGACGAACTCTGTGAATAGGCAAGGCTGGTGAAAACGGTCAAAGTTCTAATATCCATAGCCAAGTGGAATTAGGATCAGACCGTCGGTTCTGAGCTGGATGACTAACAATCATTACAGTGTCCGGGATCGCTATCGACTGGGTCACCGGCCGGTCGGGTCGCAGATGGCAGTAAGACCACGAGATGGCCGCCGCGCTCGGCTCAATGTACAGTCAGGCCACTACAAGCCAAAAGCGAATGCGTTAGTAGGCGAGTAGTGCTTCTGTGATCGGTGGGCTTTGAAAAGAAGACACCGGGAAGCAGAAGGCTGAGCTCTCATTCCAGGGGTGGCTGGCTTGAGACCTCGGACGGAACGGGGTCTAGCCCGGGACTGCGCCCTGGGTGGGAGGTCCGAAAGACTCAAGCGTGCCTAGTTTAAGACCAATTCCAGGAAGTCAAATAGGAGAATGTCCAAAAATCGAACATTGCTTTGCACCATGTGCCATGTTTTTGGCAGGACGCCACAATCAAAAGACCGTCGGTTGGAGCCAAGATACACAAGTATGTCCGGTTAGATTAAATATATCCGCCGCGTCAAAAGAAGAATACCCTCTACCTCCGGTAGTGAGAATTCCACCGGACCTAGTATTTCCTTTCTGTATAGTGAGAGGAGAAAAGCTGCGACAAACGGTCACACGTACAACTCCAAAACTAACCGACCGAAAGGGTCTAGTGCAGTGTAGAAACATAACATGGTACCCAAGCGACAAAAGTGGAAACGGAAACAAAACAGAGTACCTCAAACTATGTAATACCACAAAGAAGGCAAATTTCCAATGTCAACAACTAGTAGTAAATGGAAAGAGGATTATCTATCAGCTAGAGGAGACGCAAATCTCACAATACACAATTCCAGATTATTCTGGGGGAACCGTCCCAATAGGGGACATGTTTTGGATATGTGAAAAAGATGAGCAAATTCGCACTCACCTTCCAAACAGCTGGGAAGGGATCTGTGCACCCACAATGCTAACAGGGAAAATAACAGTTTTAGCCCCATCAACATTATCAGGAGATAGGAAAAAGAGAGACATTGGCCAAAAATGGAAAACAGATGATAAGGTTTACATAGCATGGAATCAAGAACCGTTTGGTGCGCCCGATGACCATAAAGCCATAAGCGAGTCCTGGATAATTTCAGGGCAAATCGCAGGGTCAGTACCGTTTTACGGACAAATAATTAACGCGCAGTACCTCGCTCGTAACAGTAGGTGGATCAATTACATGTGGTACAACCAACAGCGGTTTATTAATTACACCATACGCGCGCTTGAGGGTGTGAGAGAACAACTGCATGCTGTATCTCTTATGGCTCTGCAAAATAGGTTTGTAATTGAAACACTCCTAGCCGAAGATCAGGGAGTATGCCAACAAATAGGTGAAGAATGCTGTTCAGTAATACCTATGCACACTGGAGAAGGAGGGAACCTTACAACGGCTTTGTCCAAACTCAAACTACTACGCGATGAACATGTGATTAATTCTAACTGGAACACCAAAACTGAACAATGGTGGGATTGGCTTAAAAACCTGTCATGGAGCAAGGTCCTGAGGGGTGTAGGGATAGTGGTAGCCTGTATCCTTTTGATTATATTAATAACAGCATGTTGCGTAGTGCCTGTTGCTAGCCTAGCGTTAAAACAGGTATCAAAAATAACCATTGGTCAATTTATGGTACAGGTCCAACAGCGCAGAGTTAGGTTGGAGGAAGAAAGCCAAATAGATCAAATGTCAATCTTACAATCAGACGATGCTATAGTCCAACCACAAGAGTGTGACCATTTGTATTCCAATATGGAAGAGCTCGACCAATGGTGGGCTTAGATTAATGGGTCAAAATGATGGATATCTCTGTGTATGACCAATGACTGCAAATCTAACTCTGAGTAATTGTTTGATAGAAAATCATGGACCAGGGAAACTACTGGAGGGACAACGTTGGCCTACCCCAGCAGCCCTTTGGCCAGCCGGTCCAGTCCCAGGCCATGCAGACCCAACCCCTACCAGCACCCCAGATAGATATCAGTCCGATCAGGCCCCAAACTGTATCCTTGACACCGGCTGTCTACCGCAACCTGCCGCCAGTGCGCAAAATAGAATACCCCACTTCTACATCTAGCTTTGCTCCCCAGGAAGATCCGCAGTTCTGGCCAATCCCCACATTTCCTAGTATAGGCCAATATCTGCCAGACATGAGTCAGAATAGCTATTACCAAACCCGAGCCCGAGCTCAGGGTTCTACGGGTCGGTTTACCCCAGTTCAGGGAGAATTCTTGCCACACACACCAGCACCTGTCGGTCCTGGTATAACGCCCCCAGTCCAGATAGAAGCAGTGTATGGTAGGCAGTCCTACACCGTTACAGGGAGAACCACATGGAGCGCTGGTGGCACCGGTTCAACCAGCCCGAGATCTGCACCAGGTCCATCAAGGATGGCCCCTTACCCGTCCCGTCTGGGCCAAAGAGAGACGGAGTCCATCCTGTACCAACTGCTGACTGCGGAGGTCCCGACCGCTGGGGGCGGTTCAACTCAACAGAGAGATCGTAACTACACTGCACTGCAGGGAAGAGGGGGGGGAAACTTCAGGAAGACCCCAGCGCCATCTGAGACCCCAGCGCCATCTGAGACCCCAGCGCCATCTGAGACCCCAGCGCCATCTGAGACCCCAGCGCCACCTCAGACCCCTCCCTCTCCCATCTGGAGCCCCACAAGCCCCGTCACTTCACCAGTTCCCACAACTCCACACCACTCTGACACAGATGACGAATCTGAGTATGGGGTGCACACAGCACTTATGTCAGAGGGGGAAGTGGATATGGATGACTTTCCCGACACCTGGGAAGTCAGAGAGGCCTTGGCCGAGTTGCCAAAATCCAGGTTCGTCGAGTTCACTAGGAGGATCCCTGGTGAAGCAGGCAAGAAAAAGGTGCGTTATATGCGTGGCCGAGCGAAGGCACGTCAAAAGTATCGAGCGCAGCCAGCCAGAGAGACTTACAAAGTGATTGAAGTCCTCAAAGAGCTCATCACCACGGTGAAGGGGGTCGAGGGGGGCTTTCAGTCAATGAAGGGGAGCTTTCAGTCAATGGAGGGGGGCTTTCAGTCAATGAAGGGGGACTTTCAGTCAATGAAGGGGGACTTTCAGTCACTCAAGGGGGACGTCCAGTCACTCAAGCGGGTCATCCAGACGAGAGATGGTCGGCTGAAGGGCAAAGTCGGCCCAATCTGAAAAGCATCACCCAGTAATGGGTAATTGTGGGACTATATTCATGTAACCTCACTACACCCCACTTCAGTATTCAATGTGTATTATAGCGTGGCAGTTCCACCACC
>NW_028176724.1:165000-175000 GCF_949987555.1 Borostomias antarcticus
TACGTCCAGAAAGCAGTCTGGGGCCCGGTCCGCCAAACACGACCCCCACTGGACAAAGACGAAATGACCAAGATGAGGTAAACCACATACCACCATCAAGTCAACAGGAAGATCGAGATGCCCTATACCCGGAGAGCTCAACGGGGATACCAGCAAAAGACAGACAGACGATCAACATAAACAAGGTACAAGAACTCCTTTTAGATAACGCAAGAAGAATACAAGTAGCTGAAAGGAATTGTGACGAGTTGGAAGAACTGTTCACACCGTCACCCCCGACCACAAGCTTCCACAGACCTCGTTCAGGAAAAGAGAAGCATCCCGACCATCGTGGAGAAATGGAAGTAAGCCTGACAGGCATCATGAAGCCATTGCGCCCAACAGAACAGCCACAGTTCGACTCTGAAGAGGAAGAACGTCAGAGAGCACCCAAGCCCCGGAGTAGGAGAACGGAAGGAACTAGGAGTTCAAGCTGGGAGAGAAACCCAGGACTACGGCTCATAAGAAGGGGAGAGAGTGACCCGCAAATCGAAACACAGTGGTCGACTGAGAGAATTTGCCCACTAGTAATCAAAGGACCCGGACAGGCTCCTGCATACGTACCATGGGGATTCATGGATCTGATAGGTCTGGTCGCACGACTACCGAACGTCACGGAAGGGGCAAATAAATGGATAACAGCGTTAGAAGAAAGTACAGCAGGAGTAACTTTGGCCCTGGGGGACATTAAGGCATTACTGATGAACGTGGCTGGAAAACAAACCACGGACGAGATCTTCGAAGGAGCCCAACTACCAGGAGTAATGGCCGGAGTCACCTACAACGGAGTGGGGTTCGGAGGACATCGCACCGTGGTATGGGCAGAGCTCAGAAAGAAATATCCAGAGAAGATGGATCCAACCAAGCTCGAAGGAGAGAAGCTGAAAGATGGCGAATGTCCAACCAAGTTCCTACATGACTTCCAACGAAAATGGCTTGACGAGACAGGGAGTGCTTGGAACGCTAACAGCACCTGTCAGAGCCTATTCAAACTGATGGTTAAAAAGGCCATGCCAGGCGAAGTACAGAGGAAATTGGATGGAGTAGTAGGATTGGCAAAGATGGAGTGGCCACTATTCTCAGAACACATCGTCCATCATGTGGACATGTACAGAAAAGAAAAGCAAGATGTAGAAGAGCTGAGCAAAGTGTTGGCCAACAAACTCACAGCACTGCAACTGGGAGAGCTAACTCAGAAACAAAAGAAAGAAAAAGCAAAGGCTCAGACCCCACTGATGGCGGAAACTGAAGAAACCCTCACTCAGGCCCCAGTCATATCCCAAGTTCTAACCCAACCACAACTAGGTCCAGGACCCCCCACTCAGACGATGCCACGCTGTCCACCCACAACTCAATCTGCATATCCTCCCATCCACGTGCATGTCAACCCAGCAGCAGAATACCGTCGCGAGGATCTGGGAGGCCGAGGCAGGCCAATGCAGCGAGGACGCGGAGGATGGAGAGGAGGCCAACAGCAACGGTACGGCCAACGGAACTATGCCCCCCAAAGACAACAGCAAAATCCACAGGCAGAAGAGCAACAAGGTGAACAGCGTCAACAACAAACCAGACGCCCGCAGTCAACACCAAATATGGCAGAAGAACCCCAAAGACCGTCAAGAGAATGCTGGCAGTGTGGGGAAATGGGCCATTTCAGAAGAAATTGCCCAGCAAATCCATGGTTAGGCCCTGCGGCAGACTGGGATTAGGGGTGCCTAGAGAAACCGGAGGGGAACACCATGACACCAATTATCTCGTTAAAACCGCATGACGAGCCCAATATACCAGTAACAATACTTGGTAAACACCACACATTCATGATCGATACAGGGGCAACATATTCGTGTATTGGAAGTGACGGATGTAAATTGCCCCTTTCTAGCTCATCAATAAGAACAGTAGGTTTCTCTGGGAAGACACAAGTTGTACCCCTCACCAAGCCAATCACGATGCTCATAGCCGATAAAGAAGTTGTGGCACCCATACTATATGCTGCTCAATCACCCGTCAATCTGTTAGGAAGAGACATTTTGTGCCCTCTAGGGGCAAACATCACATGTACAGAAGATGGACTAAGTATTACCTTCCCCGAAGAACCACTCACACAAATGATGACTTTGACAACAGATCATGATTACAAATACAGGCCCGGTAGAGTTGTACAGGGTCGCGTAATCATACACAAAGACAAACACCCAGTAGTTTATTGGGTAAAACTTACCCCACAAGAATCAGCACTGAAACAGCGGTGGATAGAATGGGAACCGTGGATACGCACCAAGGTAGGGCAAGCTAAAAGCCCAGAACTGCCCCTGCACTGTACACTTCAATATCTCACTGAACTAACTCCTGCAGAGTTTGACTATGATAGGTGTTTTCAGGAAATGATTAACAAACAGCAGTATTCACTAATTAGCAATGACATTTATATAGGACCCCAGGGGGCAGCAGCAGGAGTTACACTTCCACCAGAATTACAAGAATGGTTTCAGGTGAATAACTCCACCCCACACGTCACCTTAATGGTATCTGAGGGATATCAGTCCCATGAGCTAGGCCCTATGGTTAGAACAGCCATGCAGATACCGGAGTGGGAGAAAACCGGCAACAAGTATATCCATGTATCCCCAGATGCACAGTATTTAAGAATATCTTCAAAAATATATGACGTAGGAACAGCAGAACGAGTTCTCGTTACAGTTAAGGCGCCCGTGCATCAGATGTTAACTGTAGAACAGGAGGGTCTTTTGGCCCAGGTGCCCCAATGTTTATGGTCCAAACACAAAACAGACGTAGGATTAGTAAAATCTGCACAACCCATACTAATCAAGGTAAAAGAGGGAGCACGTTTGCCATACCAAAGACAATATCCTCTTAAACAACATGCCACGGAGGGTATAGGCCCTATAATAGAAGGTCTGGTGAATGCAGGCGTACTAATAAAAACAAGAAGCGCCTGTAATACACCTATCTTTCCAATAAAGAAGCCACATTCAAACGATTACCGATTGGTGCATGATTTGCGAGCTGTCAACTCAGTTGTGGAGGTTCCCAGACCCGTTGTCCCTGACCCGCACACACTATTATCAAACATCCCACCGAACACAAAATGGTACACAGTCATAGACTTATGTTCTGCATTTTTCAGTGTCCCAATACATAAAGATTCGCAACATTTATTTGCATTCACCTATCGAAATTCACAGTTCACCTATACGCGACTTCCTCAAGGATTCGCAGATTCCCCATCAGCGTTTAACAGAGTGTTAGCACAAGACTTACAGGATCTGCATGTATCAAGTACACTATTACAGTATGTAGATGATCTACTGATCTGCAGTGATACTAAAGAGCAGTGTGAAAGGGACTCTATAACAATACTGACACGACTAGCTGAAGGAGGGCATAAAGTTAGTAAGGATAAGTTACAGTTTTGTCAACCTAGTGTAGAGTATCTAGGAAGACAATTGTGTGGTGACAAGAGACACATAGCTAAATCTCAGATAGAGGCCATAATAAAAACTCCCAAACCACAGACAGTAGGGCACCTGTTGTCTTTTCTGGGGATGGCTGGATACAGTCGACCCTGGATTTGTGATTATGCATTTAAAACAGCTCCACTTCGTGCTCTTATACGTGCTGCTGGTCAACAGGACCAAAAAAGTCAGTTACAGTGGACAGAAGAAGCTGAAGGGGCGTTCATGGCCCTAAAAGGTGACCTAAAATCTGCACCAGCCTTGGGAAACCCAGTATACTCTAAACCTTTTCATTTGTATGTAGCTGAAAGAGCAGGATATGCTAATGCCGTGTTAATGCAGGACACCCCGATAGGGAAGCAGCCCATAGCATACTATAGTACTAAATTAGATAATGTTGAGGCCGGATTACCTCCATGTTATCAAGGGTTAGCGGTAGCCTCGTTTGCATTTCAGAAAGCTTCCTCTGTTACTATGGGACATCCAGTGATTTTATACACCTCCCACCAGCTACATGCTTTACTCACTAGCCAACGATTCGTACTGACACATGCCAGACGCACCGGGTATGAGGTAATACTTTCTGCACCAGAACTGACAATTCAGCGATGTAGTACAGTGAATCCGGCCACCAGAATGGTACTGCCGACAGATGGTACGCCACATGACTGCATTTTAGCAACAAACACATTTATGCGTGCCCGAGATGATTTACATAACACACCGATCCCAGCTGATCTTACTTTGTTTGTAGATGGTTCATGTTTCCGTGATGCTACTGGAAATCACGCCGGTTATGGTGTGGTTCAATTAGAAGATGATGGTAAATCATTCAGAGACATTCAGAGCTTACACATAGCACAACCATGTTCTGCACAACTGGCAGAGATTAAGGCACTGACTGTCGCATGTAAACTAGCTGCTGGTAAAAGATTAAACGTATATACGGACTCAGCCTATGCGTACGGAGTCTGTCATATTTACGGCAACATATGGAAACAGAGAGGTTTTCAAAGAGCTGACGGTACTCCCATCATTCACGGAGATGCCATTTCACAGTTGTTAGAAGCCATGCTTTTACCCACCGCGTTAGCTATTGTTAAATGCCCAGCACATCAAAAAACAAATTCAATCATTGCTATTGGCAACAACAAGGCTGATGAAGCAGCCAGGCAAGCCGCAACAGGTAGTGGTATCACGATGGGGCCTGTAATCTTGGCGGAAGACATAGAACCACTTGTAACCATTCCGTCTCTTATATTAGCACAAGGTAGGGCTTCTCCTCAGGAGAAATCTATATGGGCCAAAAGAGGGGCTTCATACAAAGCCTCACCTGGTCCTCTACAAGGACTATGGCGCAGTCATCAGGGGCATTTTGTGCTGCCTATCTCGTTACTTGGGTTTGCTATTAGAAATGCGCATGGCATTAGCCATTGCGCAAGGGGGGAAGTGATTAGATGTCTACAAGAGAACTGGTGGTCACCGTATTTAGCGGCCACGGTAGACAGAACTTTAGCACAATGTGACGTCTGTGCAAGATTAAATGTTAGAAAAACTTTTTCAGCCCCAATAGCACATATTCCAGTTCCGGATGGACCTTTTCGGCACTTAATGATTGATTACGTAGACATGACAATGCGAATACAGAAAATGAGATACATTCTTGTAGTAGTTTGCAGATTTAGTAGGTGGATAGAAGCAGTTCCAACAGCTGGAGAAGATGCACGATCAGTGGCAAAATTTTTGTGTAAAGAAGTATTCCCCAGGTTTGGCATCCCGGACACATTAAGTTCAGACAACGGTTCAGCCTTTGTGGCAGATATAGCCAGAATAGCTTTCAGGATGCTGGGAATCAGGCAGAGATATGGGTGCGTATATCACCCACAGAGCCAAGGTAGTGTAGAACGTGCGAATGGCACGCTGAAAGCAAAGATAGCAAAAATTATGCAAGACAGCCAGCTGAACTGGTTGCAAGCTTTACCAATAGCACTAATGAGTATGAGATCAAGTACTAACCGAATAACACACTTAACCCCGCATGAAATGCTAACGGGTCGACCCATGCCAGTGCCGCACACGAGGGGCCCCATCGATGGGCCCTCTCTTGAAAAATTGGAAAGGGAGCTGAAAAGCTACCTACAGCAGCTAACCCAAATCCATAAAGCTGTATTCCAACAGGTGAAAGGAGCCACAGAGGAGAGAGAGGCGGAGATCGCTGAGGAACTGCAGAAAATCTCTCCAGGAGACTGGGTATACGTGAAGGTGTTCAAAAGAAAGTGGAACGAGCCCAGACGAGACGGACCATTCAAAGTCCGACTAGCCACCAGAACAGCCGTAAAAGTTGACGGTAAGAAGTTTTGGTTCCACCTAAATCATTGCTGCAGAGCAGAAGATCCTGAAAGGACACAGGAAGCCTTTAGAAGAAGAGCAACAGTTCCGGGGTTGAAAGGGGCAGGTGACACCGCCCCGCAGGAGCATGAACAACACCGGGACGGGGAAGGCGAGGCCTCCCCTCAGGGAGTCAGGCGATCTCAAAGACTGGCCGGACGAGGAGAAAAAGGGAGCGCTTCAACTGGAAGCACTTCAACCAACAGCGCCACCAGCAGTCGATCCACTAGCAGTGGACCAGAAAGACAATGAACAACAGACACTTAAAATAGAGTTAAAAATAATGTCGAAACCTAGGCCAGGGAAGAAACAGAACAGGCAGGGGATGAGAAAGGGAAAGCAGGATGAGGTTGACCTGTGGGTATTGGGGGGTAGCCTCTTTATGTTAATATCAGCAATATGCTTAATGATACTGGCATACAGAATGCACTATGTTGACCCCCCTCAGAGCAGCAGGCCATCCCAGGAATCCACCAAAAAACCCATGCCTGACAGATTCCTAAACCACACATACACCAAGGAAGAAAAAGAGACATTGGCAAGATGTGCTCTGGCCACAGGGGTATTGGCTGCAGATCAAGGGGAAATTGTCATGGGGAAAAAGACAAATCTGACATACACGAAAGTTGTCCCAAGACATCTGGCACTGACTGTAACCTCAGAGAAAACCAGAATCTATAGCTGGGCAATAGGAGACAAATGCCCCACAACAGGGTCAATAACCATTACGGTCATCTGCCGCCTGCCAGCACACTGTGAGGACACACTCAATGGGAGAATCATGATGCTGGCAAAAGCTAAGAGAGTAGTCAAGCTTACTGGGACTTACAGGCAGAGAAGGGATGTGTCAGGGGGTAGGGCTGTCACCATCAACAGGGTGAAAACAACACAATGGGGCTCAAATATGTTCTACCAGTGGCTAAACTTCTCTGCCAGACAAGTGAGTAATGAAACATGTGTGGCATGCTATAATGCTAAAAGGTTAGGGAGGGGGATTGGGCACCCCTGGACCTAGCCTTTAACAGACGGGGGCGGGGCCGCAAGGTCCCAAAAGGGCACGTTAAAATTAGCATATAGTGCTGGGGAGACGACTGAAGGCCCCCGTGTCTGAGGAAGTATGAATTAACATACTGCTCTGGTACCGTCTAGTCAGCACTGTGTCGCCAGTAAGAGGTTGGCATTGTGTGGTACGTGGATGACAGTCCACACCTAGCAGAGGGGCGTGATAGACGAACTCTGTGAATAGGCAAGGCTGGTGAAAACGGTCAAAGTTCTAATATCCATAGCCAAGTGGAATTAGGATCAGACCGTCGGTTCTGAGCTGGATGACTAACAATCATTACAGTGTCCGGGATCGCTATCGACTGGGTCACCGGCCGGTCGGGTCGCAGATGGCAGTAAGACCACGAGATGGCCGCCGCGCTCGGCTCAATGTACAGTCAGGCCACTACAAGCCAAAAGCGAATGCGTTAGTAGGCGAGTAGTGCTTCTGTGATCGGTGGGCTTTGAAAAGAAGACACCGGGAAGCAGAAGGCTGAGCTCTCATTCCAGGGGTGGCTGGCTTGAGACCTCGGACGGAACGGGGTCTAGCCCGGGACTGCGCCCTGGGTGGGAGGTCCGAAAGACTCAAGCGTGCCTAGTTTAAGACCAATTCCAGGAAGTCAAATAGGAGAATGTCCAAAAATCGAACATTGCTTTGCACCATGTGCCATGTTTTTGGCAGGACGCCACAATCAAAAGACCGTCGGTTGGAGCCAAGATACACAAGTATGTCCGGTTAGATTAAATATATCCGCCGCGTCAAAAGAAGAATACCCTCTACCTCCGGTAGTGAGAATTCCACCGGACCTAGTATTTCCTTTCTGTATAGTGAGAGGAGAAAAGCTGCGACAAACGGTCACACGTACAACTCCAAAACTAACCGACCGAAAGGGTCTAGTGCAGTGTAGAAACATAACATGGTACCCAAGCGACAAAAGTGGAAACGGAAACAAAACAGAGTACCTCAAACTATGTAATACCACAAAGAAGGCAAATTTCCAATGTCAACAACTAGTAGTAAATGGAAAGAGGATTATCTATCAGCTAGAGGAGACGCAAATCTCACAATACACAATTCCAGATTATTCTGGGGGAACCGTCCCAATAGGGGACATGTTTTGGATATGTGAAAAAGATGAGCAAATTCGCACTCACCTTCCAAACAGCTGGGAAGGGATCTGTGCACCCACAATGCTAACAGGGAAAATAACAGTTTTAGCCCCATCAACATTATCAGGAGATAGGAAAAAGAGAGACATTGGCCAAAAATGGAAAACAGATGATAAGGTTTACATAGCATGGAATCAAGAACCGTTTGGTGCGCCCGATGACCATAAAGCCATAAGCGAGTCCTGGATAATTTCAGGGCAAATCGCAGGGTCAGTACCGTTTTACGGACAAATAATTAACGCGCAGTACCTCGCTCGTAACAGTAGGTGGATCAATTACATGTGGTACAACCAACAGCGGTTTATTAATTACACCATACGCGCGCTTGAGGGTGTGAGAGAACAACTGCATGCTGTATCTCTTATGGCTCTGCAAAATAGGTTTGTAATTGAAACACTCCTAGCCGAAGATCAGGGAGTATGCCAACAAATAGGTGAAGAATGCTGTTCAGTAATACCTATGCACACTGGAGAAGGAGGGAACCTTACAACGGCTTTGTCCAAACTCAAACTACTACGCGATGAACATGTGATTAATTCTAACTGGAACACCAAAACTGAACAATGGTGGGATTGGCTTAAAAACCTGTCATGGAGCAAGGTCCTGAGGGGTGTAGGGATAGTGGTAGCCTGTATCCTTTTGATTATATTAATAACAGCATGTTGCGTAGTGCCTGTTGCTAGCCTAGCGTTAAAACAGGTATCAAAAATAACCATTGGTCAATTTATGGTACAGGTCCAACAGCGCAGAGTTAGGTTGGAGGAAGAAAGCCAAATAGATCAAATGTCAATCTTACAATCAGACGATGCTATAGTCCAACCACAAGAGTGTGACCATTTGTATTCCAATATGGAAGAGCTCGACCAATGGTGGGCTTAGATTAATGGGTCAAAATGATGGATATCTCTGTGTATGACCAATGACTGCAAATCTAACTCTGAGTAATTGTTTGATAGAAAATCATGGACCAGGGAAACTACTGGAGGGACAACGTTGGCCTACCCCAGCAGCCCTTTGGCCAGCCGGTCCAGTCCCAGGCCATGCAGACCCAACCCCTACCAGCACCCCAGATAGATATCAGTCCGATCAGGCCCCAAACTGTATCCTTGACACCGGCTGTCTACCGCAACCTGCCGCCAGTGCGCAAAATAGAATACCCCACTTCTACATCTAGCTTTGCTCCCCAGGAAGATCCGCAGTTCTGGCCAATCCCCACATTTCCTAGTATAGGCCAATATCTGCCAGACATGAGTCAGAATAGCTATTACCAAACCCGAGCCCGAGCTCAGGGTTCTACGGGTCGGTTTACCCCAGTTCAGGGAGAATTCTTGCCACACACACCAGCACCTGTCGGTCCTGGTATAACGCCCCCAGTCCAGATAGAAGCAGTGTATGGTAGGCAGTCCTACACCGTTACAGGGAGAACCACATGGAGCGCTGGTGGCACCGGTTCAACCAGCCCGAGATCTGCACCAGGTCCATCAAGGATGGCCCCTTACCCGTCCCGTCTGGGCCAAAGAGAGACGGAGTCCATCCTGTACCAACTGCTGACTGCGGAGGTCCCGACCGCTGGGGGCGGTTCAACTCAACAGAGAGATCGTAACTACACTGCACTGCAGGGAAGAGGGGGGGGAAACTTCAGGAAGACCCCAGCGCCATCTGAGACCCCAGCGCCATCTGAGACCCCAGCGCCATCTGAGACCCCAGCGCCATCTGAGACCCCAGCGCCACCTCAGACCCCTCCCTCTCCCATCTGGAGCCCCACAAGCCCCGTCACTTCACCAGTTCCCACAACTCCACACCACTCTGACACAGATGACGAATCTGAGTATGGGGTGCACACAGCACTTATGTCAGAGGGGGAAGTGGATATGGATGACTTTCCC
>NW_028176724.1:187500-200000 GCF_949987555.1 Borostomias antarcticus
ACACGCAATCTCTCTCTCTCTCACTCTTCCTCTCACACACACTCCTCACACACACACACACACACTCCCTCACACACACACATACACGCACACACAAACTCTCTCTCTCACACACACACACACACACACACACAAACTCTAACCACACACACACACTCATTCTATCACTCTCTCTCTCTCTCACTCTCTCTCTCTCTCCTCACACACACACACACACACACACACACACACTCTCTCCTCACACACACACACACACAAACTTTCTCCTCACACACACATACCCACACAATCACGGACACATACGTACAGTATAAATATCCCATTTATTTTTTAAAGGGGCCCCGACACAGGTTCAATCACGTATATTGTATTTTCACCAGAAGGGAGGCTCATAAGAGTCCGAACCACTCAGAGAATTGTGTGTATACATCCAGAGGTATCAATAACCACGAACACCACCATCCACGAAAACATACAGACTCTGGCAACTACAACACGCTTTTACCAGACAGAAAGGGACGTACCTGTTTTTCCTCCACACACTTGTGTTCATATAGAGCGAACAATAACCAGGCGTGGTGGCATCTCAGTACAAGTCGATATAAGGCACATTTATGGATGAGAACGTAGACGGTGACGAGATATTTAATACAGATCATACCATTGAAGGTGACCCAGAAACCAAAGGCATACGAACACATTTTTGGTTAGAACGCACCTACATAGACGAAGACGGTTTCGAAGTGTGGCAAACAGAAGACGATGTTAGATTAAAACTTTGGCGTATAACTAAGTTTCTCAATTTAACACAAGTAGAAGAAGAATTTCCAACTGCACCTTGGAGGCAGTTATTGAGGGGACTTTGGGATCCCCTAAGCTTAAACCAAGTTTTAAGTCAGTTGTGTGATAACCCAGGAGCAGAGGCCGAGGTTTCTCTAAGGTCATTTTTTAGGTTACCAGAAGGTTTCTTATTAGGAGGAATATACCGGGAGGCAATAGATCCACGGATCTGTATTACAATCACCCCCAGGCGAGTCAAGTGGGATACAGGCAAGTTTGTTTACATAAAGCAAACACCACAGCGAGACGGATCAACTAAATTAGAATACAACCCACACCAGATCCCAAAGGTTAAAGTAGGGGTAACAGTAGGAAAGATAATAGTGCTAATTAGAACAAACGAACCAGGAGTAGCAGAAATCCCTAGATCCCTAGCTAATCAAGCGAGACAGGGATACATGGGGGCGAGCCAAGGAACAGTGAATGGGAAGGACAGGGGCGAGGGAACAACCCCAGTCGAGCTAGTGGTGACAAAGCACCCGACACACAAAAAACAAATTCTAAAATACATGCGGAAATGGCATGCGAGAAATCCAGCGTGGCCGAAAGGTGGTACCTATATAGTGGCGATTTGTGACGAGATGGGGCAAAACATAAAACACCACAAGGCAAAAGATAACAGTGACAAAAGGACAGGTAAAAGATCCAAAGAAAGGGAGGTGCTACAATGGTTCAGGATGGAGGGAGGAGTAAAAAAGATGGAGGCAGTCAAGCAAGAAATGACAGCCAATACCACACCAAAAGCAGAAGACAATAATAAAAAAGGGAGTCCAGCAACAACTCCCACGACCCCCACGGCTCCCACAGCGTACATCGACCCTCCCCCGTATCCAGGCAGACTGAACCCATTCGGCCGCCCAAACCCATTCAGAGCAGGGCTCTATCCAGTGATACCAGCGGGAGAAGACAAGGCCAGAGAAGAATTGAATTGTGCAATCAAAGGGGACTTCACCCTGACAATAAGAGAACCTGCGCCTGCTCCAGCAGAACCAACGACAGCGGCTGCATCCACCCACCAAAGAACTGAGAGAGAAAGACCCGAGGAGGAAGAAGATAGACGGTTGTATAGATTGCTACAAGAAGAAGAACAGCAACAACACCCGAGAGAAAGAAGGAGGGAGTCTCTACGTCCAGAAAGCAGTCTGGGGCCCGGTCCGCCAAACACGACCCCCACTGGACAAAGACGAAATGACCAAGATGAGGTAAACCACATACCACCATCAAGTCAACAGGAAGATCGAGATGCCCTATACCCGGAGAGCTCAACGGGGATACCAGCAAAAGACAGACAGACGATCAACATAAACAAGGTACAAGAACTCCTTTTAGATAACGCAAGAAGAATACAAGTAGCTGAAAGGAATTGTGACGAGTTGGAAGAACTGTTCACACCGTCACCCCCGACCACAAGCTTCCACAGACCTCGTTCAGGAAAAGAGAAGCATCCCGACCATCGTGGAGAAATGGAAGTAAGCCTGACAGGCATCATGAAGCCATTGCGCCCAACAGAACAGCCACAGTTCGACTCTGAAGAGGAAGAACGTCAGAGAGCACCCAAGCCCCGGAGTAGGAGAACGGAAGGAACTAGGAGTTCAAGCTGGGAGAGAAACCCAGGACTACGGCTCATAAGAAGGGGAGAGAGTGACCCGCAAATCGAAACACAGTGGTCGACTGAGAGAATTTGCCCACTAGTAATCAAAGGACCCGGACAGGCTCCTGCATACGTACCATGGGGATTCATGGATCTGATAGGTCTGGTCGCACGACTACCGAACGTCACGGAAGGGGCAAATAAATGGATAACAGCGTTAGAAGAAAGTACAGCAGGAGTAACTTTGGCCCTGGGGGACATTAAGGCATTACTGATGAACGTGGCTGGAAAACAAACCACGGACGAGATCTTCGAAGGAGCCCAACTACCAGGAGTAATGGCCGGAGTCACCTACAACGGAGTGGGGTTCGGAGGACATCGCACCGTGGTATGGGCAGAGCTCAGAAAGAAATATCCAGAGAAGATGGATCCAACCAAGCTCGAAGGAGAGAAGCTGAAAGATGGCGAATGTCCAACCAAGTTCCTACATGACTTCCAACGAAAATGGCTTGACGAGACAGGGAGTGCTTGGAACGCTAACAGCACCTGTCAGAGCCTATTCAAACTGATGGTTAAAAAGGCCATGCCAGGCGAAGTACAGAGGAAATTGGATGGAGTAGTAGGATTGGCAAAGATGGAGTGGCCACTATTCTCAGAACACATCGTCCATCATGTGGACATGTACAGAAAAGAAAAGCAAGATGTAGAAGAGCTGAGCAAAGTGTTGGCCAACAAACTCACAGCACTGCAACTGGGAGAGCTAACTCAGAAACAAAAGAAAGAAAAAGCAAAGGCTCAGACCCCACTGATGGCGGAAACTGAAGAAACCCTCACTCAGGCCCCAGTCATATCCCAAGTTCTAACCCAACCACAACTAGGTCCAGGACCCCCCACTCAGACGATGCCACGCTGTCCACCCACAACTCAATCTGCATATCCTCCCATCCACGTGCATGTCAACCCAGCAGCAGAATACCGTCGCGAGGATCTGGGAGGCCGAGGCAGGCCAATGCAGCGAGGACGCGGAGGATGGAGAGGAGGCCAACAGCAACGGTACGGCCAACGGAACTATGCCCCCCAAAGACAACAGCAAAATCCACAGGCAGAAGAGCAACAAGGTGAACAGCGTCAACAACAAACCAGACGCCCGCAGTCAACACCAAATATGGCAGAAGAACCCCAAAGACCGTCAAGAGAATGCTGGCAGTGTGGGGAAATGGGCCATTTCAGAAGAAATTGCCCAGCAAATCCATGGTTAGGCCCTGCGGCAGACTGGGATTAGGGGTGCCTAGAGAAACCGGAGGGGAACACCATGACACCAATTATCTCGTTAAAACCGCATGACGAGCCCAATATACCAGTAACAATACTTGGTAAACACCACACATTCATGATCGATACAGGGGCAACATATTCGTGTATTGGAAGTGACGGATGTAAATTGCCCCTTTCTAGCTCATCAATAAGAACAGTAGGTTTCTCTGGGAAGACACAAGTTGTACCCCTCACCAAGCCAATCACGATGCTCATAGCCGATAAAGAAGTTGTGGCACCCATACTATATGCTGCTCAATCACCCGTCAATCTGTTAGGAAGAGACATTTTGTGCCCTCTAGGGGCAAACATCACATGTACAGAAGATGGACTAAGTATTACCTTCCCCGAAGAACCACTCACACAAATGATGACTTTGACAACAGATCATGATTACAAATACAGGCCCGGTAGAGTTGTACAGGGTCGCGTAATCATACACAAAGACAAACACCCAGTAGTTTATTGGGTAAAACTTACCCCACAAGAATCAGCACTGAAACAGCGGTGGATAGAATGGGAACCGTGGATACGCACCAAGGTAGGGCAAGCTAAAAGCCCAGAACTGCCCCTGCACTGTACACTTCAATATCTCACTGAACTAACTCCTGCAGAGTTTGACTATGATAGGTGTTTTCAGGAAATGATTAACAAACAGCAGTATTCACTAATTAGCAATGACATTTATATAGGACCCCAGGGGGCAGCAGCAGGAGTTACACTTCCACCAGAATTACAAGAATGGTTTCAGGTGAATAACTCCACCCCACACGTCACCTTAATGGTATCTGAGGGATATCAGTCCCATGAGCTAGGCCCTATGGTTAGAACAGCCATGCAGATACCGGAGTGGGAGAAAACCGGCAACAAGTATATCCATGTATCCCCAGATGCACAGTATTTAAGAATATCTTCAAAAATATATGACGTAGGAACAGCAGAACGAGTTCTCGTTACAGTTAAGGCGCCCGTGCATCAGATGTTAACTGTAGAACAGGAGGGTCTTTTGGCCCAGGTGCCCCAATGTTTATGGTCCAAACACAAAACAGACGTAGGATTAGTAAAATCTGCACAACCCATACTAATCAAGGTAAAAGAGGGAGCACGTTTGCCATACCAAAGACAATATCCTCTTAAACAACATGCCACGGAGGGTATAGGCCCTATAATAGAAGGTCTGGTGAATGCAGGCGTACTAATAAAAACAAGAAGCGCCTGTAATACACCTATCTTTCCAATAAAGAAGCCACATTCAAACGATTACCGATTGGTGCATGATTTGCGAGCTGTCAACTCAGTTGTGGAGGTTCCCAGACCCGTTGTCCCTGACCCGCACACACTATTATCAAACATCCCACCGAACACAAAATGGTACACAGTCATAGACTTATGTTCTGCATTTTTCAGTGTCCCAATACATAAAGATTCGCAACATTTATTTGCATTCACCTATCGAAATTCACAGTTCACCTATACGCGACTTCCTCAAGGATTCGCAGATTCCCCATCAGCGTTTAACAGAGTGTTAGCACAAGACTTACAGGATCTGCATGTATCAAGTACACTATTACAGTATGTAGATGATCTACTGATCTGCAGTGATACTAAAGAGCAGTGTGAAAGGGACTCTATAACAATACTGACACGACTAGCTGAAGGAGGGCATAAAGTTAGTAAGGATAAGTTACAGTTTTGTCAACCTAGTGTAGAGTATCTAGGAAGACAATTGTGTGGTGACAAGAGACACATAGCTAAATCTCAGATAGAGGCCATAATAAAAACTCCCAAACCACAGACAGTAGGGCACCTGTTGTCTTTTCTGGGGATGGCTGGATACAGTCGACCCTGGATTTGTGATTATGCATTTAAAACAGCTCCACTTCGTGCTCTTATACGTGCTGCTGGTCAACAGGACCAAAAAAGTCAGTTACAGTGGACAGAAGAAGCTGAAGGGGCGTTCATGGCCCTAAAAGGTGACCTAAAATCTGCACCAGCCTTGGGAAACCCAGTATACTCTAAACCTTTTCATTTGTATGTAGCTGAAAGAGCAGGATATGCTAATGCCGTGTTAATGCAGGACACCCCGATAGGGAAGCAGCCCATAGCATACTATAGTACTAAATTAGATAATGTTGAGGCCGGATTACCTCCATGTTATCAAGGGTTAGCGGTAGCCTCGTTTGCATTTCAGAAAGCTTCCTCTGTTACTATGGGACATCCAGTGATTTTATACACCTCCCACCAGCTACATGCTTTACTCACTAGCCAACGATTCGTACTGACACATGCCAGACGCACCGGGTATGAGGTAATACTTTCTGCACCAGAACTGACAATTCAGCGATGTAGTACAGTGAATCCGGCCACCAGAATGGTACTGCCGACAGATGGTACGCCACATGACTGCATTTTAGCAACAAACACATTTATGCGTGCCCGAGATGATTTACATAACACACCGATCCCAGCTGATCTTACTTTGTTTGTAGATGGTTCATGTTTCCGTGATGCTACTGGAAATCACGCCGGTTATGGTGTGGTTCAATTAGAAGATGATGGTAAATCATTCAGAGACATTCAGAGCTTACACATAGCACAACCATGTTCTGCACAACTGGCAGAGATTAAGGCACTGACTGTCGCATGTAAACTAGCTGCTGGTAAAAGATTAAACGTATATACGGACTCAGCCTATGCGTACGGAGTCTGTCATATTTACGGCAACATATGGAAACAGAGAGGTTTTCAAAGAGCTGACGGTACTCCCATCATTCACGGAGATGCCATTTCACAGTTGTTAGAAGCCATGCTTTTACCCACCGCGTTAGCTATTGTTAAATGCCCAGCACATCAAAAAACAAATTCAATCATTGCTATTGGCAACAACAAGGCTGATGAAGCAGCCAGGCAAGCCGCAACAGGTAGTGGTATCACGATGGGGCCTGTAATCTTGGCGGAAGACATAGAACCACTTGTAACCATTCCGTCTCTTATATTAGCACAAGGTAGGGCTTCTCCTCAGGAGAAATCTATATGGGCCAAAAGAGGGGCTTCATACAAAGCCTCACCTGGTCCTCTACAAGGACTATGGCGCAGTCATCAGGGGCATTTTGTGCTGCCTATCTCGTTACTTGGGTTTGCTATTAGAAATGCGCATGGCATTAGCCATTGCGCAAGGGGGGAAGTGATTAGATGTCTACAAGAGAACTGGTGGTCACCGTATTTAGCGGCCACGGTAGACAGAACTTTAGCACAATGTGACGTCTGTGCAAGATTAAATGTTAGAAAAACTTTTTCAGCCCCAATAGCACATATTCCAGTTCCGGATGGACCTTTTCGGCACTTAATGATTGATTACGTAGACATGACAATGCGAATACAGAAAATGAGATACATTCTTGTAGTAGTTTGCAGATTTAGTAGGTGGATAGAAGCAGTTCCAACAGCTGGAGAAGATGCACGATCAGTGGCAAAATTTTTGTGTAAAGAAGTATTCCCCAGGTTTGGCATCCCGGACACATTAAGTTCAGACAACGGTTCAGCCTTTGTGGCAGATATAGCCAGAATAGCTTTCAGGATGCTGGGAATCAGGCAGAGATATGGGTGCGTATATCACCCACAGAGCCAAGGTAGTGTAGAACGTGCGAATGGCACGCTGAAAGCAAAGATAGCAAAAATTATGCAAGACAGCCAGCTGAACTGGTTGCAAGCTTTACCAATAGCACTAATGAGTATGAGATCAAGTACTAACCGAATAACACACTTAACCCCGCATGAAATGCTAACGGGTCGACCCATGCCAGTGCCGCACACGAGGGGCCCCATCGATGGGCCCTCTCTTGAAAAATTGGAAAGGGAGCTGAAAAGCTACCTACAGCAGCTAACCCAAATCCATAAAGCTGTATTCCAACAGGTGAAAGGAGCCACAGAGGAGAGAGAGGCGGAGATCGCTGAGGAACTGCAGAAAATCTCTCCAGGAGACTGGGTATACGTGAAGGTGTTCAAAAGAAAGTGGAACGAGCCCAGACGAGACGGACCATTCAAAGTCCGACTAGCCACCAGAACAGCCGTAAAAGTTGACGGTAAGAAGTTTTGGTTCCACCTAAATCATTGCTGCAGAGCAGAAGATCCTGAAAGGACACAGGAAGCCTTTAGAAGAAGAGCAACAGTTCCGGGGTTGAAAGGGGCAGGTGACACCGCCCCGCAGGAGCATGAACAACACCGGGACGGGGAAGGCGAGGCCTCCCCTCAGGGAGTCAGGCGATCTCAAAGACTGGCCGGACGAGGAGAAAAAGGGAGCGCTTCAACTGGAAGCACTTCAACCAACAGCGCCACCAGCAGTCGATCCACTAGCAGTGGACCAGAAAGACAATGAACAACAGACACTTAAAATAGAGTTAAAAATAATGTCGAAACCTAGGCCAGGGAAGAAACAGAACAGGCAGGGGATGAGAAAGGGAAAGCAGGATGAGGTTGACCTGTGGGTATTGGGGGGTAGCCTCTTTATGTTAATATCAGCAATATGCTTAATGATACTGGCATACAGAATGCACTATGTTGACCCCCCTCAGAGCAGCAGGCCATCCCAGGAATCCACCAAAAAACCCATGCCTGACAGATTCCTAAACCACACATACACCAAGGAAGAAAAAGAGACATTGGCAAGATGTGCTCTGGCCACAGGGGTATTGGCTGCAGATCAAGGGGAAATTGTCATGGGGAAAAAGACAAATCTGACATACACGAAAGTTGTCCCAAGACATCTGGCACTGACTGTAACCTCAGAGAAAACCAGAATCTATAGCTGGGCAATAGGAGACAAATGCCCCACAACAGGGTCAATAACCATTACGGTCATCTGCCGCCTGCCAGCACACTGTGAGGACACACTCAATGGGAGAATCATGATGCTGGCAAAAGCTAAGAGAGTAGTCAAGCTTACTGGGACTTACAGGCAGAGAAGGGATGTGTCAGGGGGTAGGGCTGTCACCATCAACAGGGTGAAAACAACACAATGGGGCTCAAATATGTTCTACCAGTGGCTAAACTTCTCTGCCAGACAAGTGAGTAATGAAACATGTGTGGCATGCTATAATGCTAAAAGGTTAGGGAGGGGGATTGGGCACCCCTGGACCTAGCCTTTAACAGACGGGGGCGGGGCCGCAAGGTCCCAAAAGGGCACGTTAAAATTAGCATATAGTGCTGGGGAGATGACTGAAGGCCCCCGTGTCTGAGGAAGTATGAATTAACATACTGCTCTGGTACCGTCTAGTCAGCACTGTGTCGCCAGTAAGAGGTTGGCATTGTGTGGTACGTGGATGACAGTCCACACCTAGCAGAGGGGCGTGATAGACGAACTCTGTGAATAGGCAAGGCTGGTGAAAACGGTCAAAGTTCTAATATCCATAGCCAAGTGGAATTAGGATCAGACCGTCGGTTCTGAGCTGGGTGACTAACAATCATTACAGTGTCCGGGATCGCTATCGACTGGGTCACCGGCCGGTCGGGTCGCAGATGGCAGTAAGACCACGAGATGGCCGCCGCGCTCGGCTCAATGTACAGTCAGGCCACTACAAGCCAAAAGCGAATGCGTTAGTAGGCGAGTAGTGCTTCTGTGATCGGTGGGCTTTGAAAAGAAGACACCGGGAAGCAGAAGGCTGAGCTCTCATTCCAGGGGTGGCTGGCTTGAGACCTCGGACGGAACGGGGTCTAGCCCGGGACTGCGCCCTGGGTGGGAGGTCCGAAAGACTCAAGCGTGCCTAGTTTAAGACCAATTCCAGGAAGTCAAATAGGAGAATGTCCAAAAATCGAACATTGCTTTGCACCATGTGCCATGTTTTTGGCAGGACGCCACAATCAAAAGACCGTCGGTTGGAGCCAAGATACACAAGTATGTCCGGTTAGATTAAATATATCCGCCGCGTCAAAAGAAGAATACCCTCTACCTCCGGTAGTGAGAATTCCACCGGACCTAGTATTTCCTTTCTGTATAGTGAGAGGAGAAAAGCTGCGACAAACGGTCACACGTACAACTCCAAAACTAACCGACCGAAAGGGTCTAGTGCAGTGTAGAAACATAACATGGTACCCAAGCGACAAAAGTGGAAACGGAAACAAAACAGAGTACCTCAAACTATGTAATACCACAAAGAAGGCAAATTTCCAATGTCAACAACTAGTAGTAAATGGAAAGAGGATTATCTATCAGCTAGAGGAGACGCAAATCTCACAATACACAATTCCAGATTATTCTGGGGGAACCGTCCCAATAGGGGACATGTTTTGGATATGTGAAAAAGATGAGCAAATTCGCACTCACCTTCCAAACAGCTGGGAAGGGATCTGTGCACCCACAATGCTAACAGGGAAAATAACAGTTTTAGCCCCATCAACATTATCAGGAGATAGGAAAAAGAGAGACATTGGCCAAAAATGGAAAACAGATGATAAGGTTTACATAGCATGGAATCAAGAACCGTTTGGTGCGCCCGATGACCATAAAGCCATAAGCGAGTCCTGGATAATTTCAGGGCAAATCGCAGGGTCAGTACCGTTTTACGGACAAATAATTAACGCGCAGTACCTCGCTCGTAACAGTAGGTGGATCAATTACATGTGGTACAACCAACAGCGGTTTATTAATTACACCATACGCGCGCTTGAGGGTGTGAGAGAACAACTGCATGCTGTATCTCTTATGGCTCTGCAAAATAGGTTTGTAATTGAAACACTCCTAGCCGAAGATCAGGGAGTATGCCAACAAATAGGTGAAGAATGCTGTTCAGTAATACCTATGCACACTGGAGAAGGAGGGAACCTTACAACGGCTTTGTCCAAACTCAAACTACTACGCGATGAACATGTGATTAATTCTAACTGGAACACCAAAACTGAACAATGGTGGGATTGGCTTAAAAACCTGTCATGGAGCAAGGTCCTGAGGGGTGTAGGGATAGTGGTAGCCTGTATCCTTTTGATTATATTAATAACAGCATGTTGCGTAGTGCCTGTTGCTAGCCTAGCGTTAAAACAGGTATCAAAAATAACCATTGGTCAATTTATGGTACAGGTCCAACAGCGCAGAGTTAGGTTGGAGGAAGAAAGCCAAATAGATCAAATGTCAATCTTACAATCAGACGATGCTATAGTCCAACCACAAGAGTGTGACCATTTGTATTCCAATATGGAAGAGCTCGACCAATGGTGGGCTTAGATTAATGGGTCAAAATGATGGATATCTCTGTGTATGACCAATGACTGCAAATCTAACTCTGAGTAATTGTTTGATAGAAAATCATGGACCAGGGAAACTACTGGAGGGACAACGTTGGCCTACCCCAGCAGCCCTTTGGCCAGCCGGTCCAGTCCCAGGCCATGCAGACCCAACCCCTACCAGCACCCCAGATAGATATCAGTCCGATCAGGCCCCAAACTGTATCCTTGACACCGGCTGTCTACCGCAACCTGCCGCCAGTGCGCAAAATAGAATACCCCACTTCTACATCTAGCTTTGCTCCCCAGGAAGATCCGCAGTTCTGGCCAATCCCCACATTTCCTAGTATAGGCCAATATCTGCCAGACATGAGTCAGAATAGCTATTACCAAACCCGAGCCCGAGCTCAGGGTTCTACGGGTCGGTTTACCCCAGTTCAGGGAGAATTCTTGCCACACACACCAGCACCTGTCGGTCCTGGTATAACGCCCCCAGTCCAGATAGAAGCAGTGTATGGTAGGCAGTCCTACACCGTTACAGGGAGAACCACATGGAGCGCTGGTGGCACCGGTTCAACCAGCCCGAGATCTGCACCAGGTCCATCAAGGATGGCCCCTTACCCGTCCCGTCTGGGCCAAAGAGAGACGGAGTCCATCCTGTACCAACTGCTGACTGCGGAGGTCCCGACCGCTGGGGGCGGTTCAACTCAACAGAGAGATCGTAACTACACTGCACTGCAGGGAAGAGGGGGGGGAAACTTCAGGAAGACCCCAGCGCCATCTGAGACCCCAGCGCCATCTGAGACCCCAGCGCCATCTGAGACCCCAGCGCCATCTGAGACCCCAGCGCCACCTCAGACCCCTCCCTCTCCCATCTGGAGCCCCACAAGCCCCGTCACTTCACCAGTTCCCACAACTCCACACCACTCTGACACAGATGACGAATCTGAGTATGGGGTGCACACAGCACTTATGTCAGAGGGGGAAGTGGATATGGATGACTTTCCCGACACCTGGGAAGTCAGAGAGGCCTTGGCCGAGTTGCCAAAATCCAGGTTCGTCGAGTTCACTAGGAGGATCCCTGGTGAAGCAGGCAAGAAAAAGGTGCGTTATATGCGTGGCCGAGCGAAGGCACGTCAAAAGTATCGAGCGCAGCCAGCCAGAGAGACTTACAAAGTGATTGAAGTCCTCAAAGAGCTCATCACCACGGTGAAGGGGGTCGAGGGGGGCTTTCAGTCAATGAAGGGGAGCTTTCAGTCAATGGAGGGGGGCTTTCAGTCAATGAAGGGGGACTTTCAGTCAATGAAGGGGGACTTTCAGTCACTCAAGGGGGACGTCCAGTCACTCAAGCGGGTCATCCAGACGAGAGATGGTCGGCTGAAGGGCAAAGTCGGCCCAATCTGAAAAGCATCACCCAGTAATGGGTAATTGTGGGACTATATTCATGTAACCTCACTACACCCCACTTCAGTATTCAATGTGTATTATAGCGTGGCAGTTCCACCACCACACATGAGTCAATTTTAGTGCACAATGTTTTTAA
>NW_028176724.1:215000-225000 GCF_949987555.1 Borostomias antarcticus
GGAGTGGCCACTATTCTCAGAACACATCGTCCATCATGTGGACATGTACAGAAAAGAAAAGCAAGATGTAGAAGAGCTGAGCAAAGTGTTGGCCAACAAACTCACAGCACTGCAACTGGGAGAGCTAACTCAGAAACAAAAGAAAGAAAAAGCAAAGGCTCAGACCCCACTGATGGCGGAAACTGAAGAAACCCTCACTCAGGCCCCAGTCATATCCCAAGTTCTAACCCAACCACAACTAGGTCCAGGACCCCCCACTCAGACGATGCCACGCTGTCCACCCACAACTCAATCTGCATATCCTCCCATCCACGTGCATGTCAACCCAGCAGCAGAATACCGTCGCGAGGATCTGGGAGGCCGAGGCAGGCCAATGCAGCGAGGACGCGGAGGATGGAGAGGAGGCCAACAGCAACGGTACGGCCAACGGAACTATGCCCCCCAAAGACAACAGCAAAATCCACAGGCAGAAGAGCAACAAGGTGAACAGCGTCAACAACAAACCAGACGCCCGCAGTCAACACCAAATATGGCAGAAGAACCCCAAAGACCGTCAAGAGAATGCTGGCAGTGTGGGGAAATGGGCCATTTCAGAAGAAATTGCCCAGCAAATCCATGGTTAGGCCCTGCGGCAGACTGGGATTAGGGGTGCCTAGAGAAACCGGAGGGGAACACCATGACACCAATTATCTCGTTAAAACCGCATGACGAGCCCAATATACCAGTAACAATACTTGGTAAACACCACACATTCATGATCGATACAGGGGCAACATATTCGTGTATTGGAAGTGACGGATGTAAATTGCCCCTTTCTAGCTCATCAATAAGAACAGTAGGTTTCTCTGGGAAGACACAAGTTGTACCCCTCACCAAGCCAATCACGATGCTCATAGCCGATAAAGAAGTTGTGGCACCCATACTATATGCTGCTCAATCACCCGTCAATCTGTTAGGAAGAGACATTTTGTGCCCTCTAGGGGCAAACATCACATGTACAGAAGATGGACTAAGTATTACCTTCCCCGAAGAACCACTCACACAAATGATGACTTTGACAACAGATCATGATTACAAATACAGGCCCGGTAGAGTTGTACAGGGTCGCGTAATCATACACAAAGACAAACACCCAGTAGTTTATTGGGTAAAACTTACCCCACAAGAATCAGCACTGAAACAGCGGTGGATAGAATGGGAACCGTGGATACGCACCAAGGTAGGGCAAGCTAAAAGCCCAGAACTGCCCCTGCACTGTACACTTCAATATCTCACTGAACTAACTCCTGCAGAGTTTGACTATGATAGGTGTTTTCAGGAAATGATTAACAAACAGCAGTATTCACTAATTAGCAATGACATTTATATAGGACCCCAGGGGGCAGCAGCAGGAGTTACACTTCCACCAGAATTACAAGAATGGTTTCAGGTGAATAACTCCACCCCACACGTCACCTTAATGGTATCTGAGGGATATCAGTCCCATGAGCTAGGCCCTATGGTTAGAACAGCCATGCAGATACCGGAGTGGGAGAAAACCGGCAACAAGTATATCCATGTATCCCCAGATGCACAGTATTTAAGAATATCTTCAAAAATATATGACGTAGGAACAGCAGAACGAGTTCTCGTTACAGTTAAGGCGCCCGTGCATCAGATGTTAACTGTAGAACAGGAGGGTCTTTTGGCCCAGGTGCCCCAATGTTTATGGTCCAAACACAAAACAGACGTAGGATTAGTAAAATCTGCACAACCCATACTAATCAAGGTAAAAGAGGGAGCACGTTTGCCATACCAAAGACAATATCCTCTTAAACAACATGCCACGGAGGGTATAGGCCCTATAATAGAAGGTCTGGTGAATGCAGGCGTACTAATAAAAACAAGAAGCGCCTGTAATACACCTATCTTTCCAATAAAGAAGCCACATTCAAACGATTACCGATTGGTGCATGATTTGCGAGCTGTCAACTCAGTTGTGGAGGTTCCCAGACCCGTTGTCCCTGACCCGCACACACTATTATCAAACATCCCACCGAACACAAAATGGTACACAGTCATAGACTTATGTTCTGCATTTTTCAGTGTCCCAATACATAAAGATTCGCAACATTTATTTGCATTCACCTATCGAAATTCACAGTTCACCTATACGCGACTTCCTCAAGGATTCGCAGATTCCCCATCAGCGTTTAACAGAGTGTTAGCACAAGACTTACAGGATCTGCATGTATCAAGTACACTATTACAGTATGTAGATGATCTACTGATCTGCAGTGATACTAAAGAGCAGTGTGAAAGGGACTCTATAACAATACTGACACGACTAGCTGAAGGAGGGCATAAAGTTAGTAAGGATAAGTTACAGTTTTGTCAACCTAGTGTAGAGTATCTAGGAAGACAATTGTGTGGTGACAAGAGACACATAGCTAAATCTCAGATAGAGGCCATAATAAAAACTCCCAAACCACAGACAGTAGGGCACCTGTTGTCTTTTCTGGGGATGGCTGGATACAGTCGACCCTGGATTTGTGATTATGCATTTAAAACAGCTCCACTTCGTGCTCTTATACGTGCTGCTGGTCAACAGGACCAAAAAAGTCAGTTACAGTGGACAGAAGAAGCTGAAGGGGCGTTCATGGCCCTAAAAGGTGACCTAAAATCTGCACCAGCCTTGGGAAACCCAGTATACTCTAAACCTTTTCATTTGTATGTAGCTGAAAGAGCAGGATATGCTAATGCCGTGTTAATGCAGGACACCCCGATAGGGAAGCAGCCCATAGCATACTATAGTACTAAATTAGATAATGTTGAGGCCGGATTACCTCCATGTTATCAAGGGTTAGCGGTAGCCTCGTTTGCATTTCAGAAAGCTTCCTCTGTTACTATGGGACATCCAGTGATTTTATACACCTCCCACCAGCTACATGCTTTACTCACTAGCCAACGATTCGTACTGACACATGCCAGACGCACCGGGTATGAGGTAATACTTTCTGCACCAGAACTGACAATTCAGCGATGTAGTACAGTGAATCCGGCCACCAGAATGGTACTGCCGACAGATGGTACGCCACATGACTGCATTTTAGCAACAAACACATTTATGCGTGCCCGAGATGATTTACATAACACACCGATCCCAGCTGATCTTACTTTGTTTGTAGATGGTTCATGTTTCCGTGATGCTACTGGAAATCACGCCGGTTATGGTGTGGTTCAATTAGAAGATGATGGTAAATCATTCAGAGACATTCAGAGCTTACACATAGCACAACCATGTTCTGCACAACTGGCAGAGATTAAGGCACTGACTGTCGCATGTAAACTAGCTGCTGGTAAAAGATTAAACGTATATACGGACTCAGCCTATGCGTACGGAGTCTGTCATATTTACGGCAACATATGGAAACAGAGAGGTTTTCAAAGAGCTGACGGTACTCCCATCATTCACGGAGATGCCATTTCACAGTTGTTAGAAGCCATGCTTTTACCCACCGCGTTAGCTATTGTTAAATGCCCAGCACATCAAAAAACAAATTCAATCATTGCTATTGGCAACAACAAGGCTGATGAAGCAGCCAGGCAAGCCGCAACAGGTAGTGGTATCACGATGGGGCCTGTAATCTTGGCGGAAGACATAGAACCACTTGTAACCATTCCGTCTCTTATATTAGCACAAGGTAGGGCTTCTCCTCAGGAGAAATCTATATGGGCCAAAAGAGGGGCTTCATACAAAGCCTCACCTGGTCCTCTACAAGGACTATGGCGCAGTCATCAGGGGCATTTTGTGCTGCCTATCTCGTTACTTGGGTTTGCTATTAGAAATGCGCATGGCATTAGCCATTGCGCAAGGGGGGAAGTGATTAGATGTCTACAAGAGAACTGGTGGTCACCGTATTTAGCGGCCACGGTAGACAGAACTTTAGCACAATGTGACGTCTGTGCAAGATTAAATGTTAGAAAAACTTTTTCAGCCCCAATAGCACATATTCCAGTTCCGGATGGACCTTTTCGGCACTTAATGATTGATTACGTAGACATGACAATGCGAATACAGAAAATGAGATACATTCTTGTAGTAGTTTGCAGATTTAGTAGGTGGATAGAAGCAGTTCCAACAGCTGGAGAAGATGCACGATCAGTGGCAAAATTTTTGTGTAAAGAAGTATTCCCCAGGTTTGGCATCCCGGACACATTAAGTTCAGACAACGGTTCAGCCTTTGTGGCAGATATAGCCAGAATAGCTTTCAGGATGCTGGGAATCAGGCAGAGATATGGGTGCGTATATCACCCACAGAGCCAAGGTAGTGTAGAACGTGCGAATGGCACGCTGAAAGCAAAGATAGCAAAAATTATGCAAGACAGCCAGCTGAACTGGTTGCAAGCTTTACCAATAGCACTAATGAGTATGAGATCAAGTACTAACCGAATAACACACTTAACCCCGCATGAAATGCTAACGGGTCGACCCATGCCAGTGCCGCACACGAGGGGCCCCATCGATGGGCCCTCTCTTGAAAAATTGGAAAGGGAGCTGAAAAGCTACCTACAGCAGCTAACCCAAATCCATAAAGCTGTATTCCAACAGGTGAAAGGAGCCACAGAGGAGAGAGAGGCGGAGATCGCTGAGGAACTGCAGAAAATCTCTCCAGGAGACTGGGTATACGTGAAGGTGTTCAAAAGAAAGTGGAACGAGCCCAGACGAGACGGACCATTCAAAGTCCGACTAGCCACCAGAACAGCCGTAAAAGTTGACGGTAAGAAGTTTTGGTTCCACCTAAATCATTGCTGCAGAGCAGAAGATCCTGAAAGGACACAGGAAGCCTTTAGAAGAAGAGCAACAGTTCCGGGGTTGAAAGGGGCAGGTGACACCGCCCCGCAGGAGCATGAACAACACCGGGACGGGGAAGGCGAGGCCTCCCCTCAGGGAGTCAGGCGATCTCAAAGACTGGCCGGACGAGGAGAAAAAGGGAGCGCTTCAACTGGAAGCACTTCAACCAACAGCGCCACCAGCAGTCGATCCACTAGCAGTGGACCAGAAAGACAATGAACAACAGACACTTAAAATAGAGTTAAAAATAATGTCGAAACCTAGGCCAGGGAAGAAACAGAACAGGCAGGGGATGAGAAAGGGAAAGCAGGATGAGGTTGACCTGTGGGTATTGGGGGGTAGCCTCTTTATGTTAATATCAGCAATATGCTTAATGATACTGGCATACAGAATGCACTATGTTGACCCCCCTCAGAGCAGCAGGCCATCCCAGGAATCCACCAAAAAACCCATGCCTGACAGATTCCTAAACCACACATACACCAAGGAAGAAAAAGAGACATTGGCAAGATGTGCTCTGGCCACAGGGGTATTGGCTGCAGATCAAGGGGAAATTGTCATGGGGAAAAAGACAAATCTGACATACACGAAAGTTGTCCCAAGACATCTGGCACTGACTGTAACCTCAGAGAAAACCAGAATCTATAGCTGGGCAATAGGAGACAAATGCCCCACAACAGGGTCAATAACCATTACGGTCATCTGCCGCCTGCCAGCACACTGTGAGGACACACTCAATGGGAGAATCATGATGCTGGCAAAAGCTAAGAGAGTAGTCAAGCTTACTGGGACTTACAGGCAGAGAAGGGATGTGTCAGGGGGTAGGGCTGTCACCATCAACAGGGTGAAAACAACACAATGGGGCTCAAATATGTTCTACCAGTGGCTAAACTTCTCTGCCAGACAAGTGAGTAATGAAACATGTGTGGCATGCTATAATGCTAAAAGGTTAGGGAGGGGGATTGGGCACCCCTGGACCTAGCCTTTAACAGACGGGGGCGGGGCCGCAAGGTCCCAAAAGGGCACGTTAAAATTAGCATATAGTGCTGGGGAGATGACTGAAGGCCCCCGTGTCTGAGGAAGTATGAATTAACATACTGCTCTGGTACCGTCTAGTCAGCACTGTGTCGCCAGTAAGAGGTTGGCATTGTGTGGTACGTGGATGACAGTCCACACCTAGCAGAGGGGCGTGATAGACGAACTCTGTGAATAGGCAAGGCTGGTGAAAACGGTCAAAGTTCTAATATCCATAGCCAAGTGGAATTAGGATCAGACCGTCGGTTCTGAGCTGGGTGACTAACAATCATTACAGTGTCCGGGATCGCTATCGACTGGGTCACCGGCCGGTCGGGTCGCAGATGGCAGTAAGACCACGAGATGGCCGCCGCGCTCGGCTCAATGTACAGTCAGGCCACTACAAGCCAAAAGCGAATGCGTTAGTAGGCGAGTAGTGCTTCTGTGATCGGTGGGCTTTGAAAAGAAGACACCGGGAAGCAGAAGGCTGAGCTCTCATTCCAGGGGTGGCTGGCTTGAGACCTCGGACGGAACGGGGTCTAGCCCGGGACTGCGCCCTGGGTGGGAGGTCCGAAAGACTCAAGCGTGCCTAGTTTAAGACCAATTCCAGGAAGTCAAATAGGAGAATGTCCAAAAATCGAACATTGCTTTGCACCATGTGCCATGTTTTTGGCAGGACGCCACAATCAAAAGACCGTCGGTTGGAGCCAAGATACACAAGTATGTCCGGTTAGATTAAATATATCCGCCGCGTCAAAAGAAGAATACCCTCTACCTCCGGTAGTGAGAATTCCACCGGACCTAGTATTTCCTTTCTGTATAGTGAGAGGAGAAAAGCTGCGACAAACGGTCACACGTACAACTCCAAAACTAACCGACCGAAAGGGTCTAGTGCAGTGTAGAAACATAACATGGTACCCAAGCGACAAAAGTGGAAACGGAAACAAAACAGAGTACCTCAAACTATGTAATACCACAAAGAAGGCAAATTTCCAATGTCAACAACTAGTAGTAAATGGAAAGAGGATTATCTATCAGCTAGAGGAGACGCAAATCTCACAATACACAATTCCAGATTATTCTGGGGGAACCGTCCCAATAGGGGACATGTTTTGGATATGTGAAAAAGATGAGCAAATTCGCACTCACCTTCCAAACAGCTGGGAAGGGATCTGTGCACCCACAATGCTAACAGGGAAAATAACAGTTTTAGCCCCATCAACATTATCAGGAGATAGGAAAAAGAGAGACATTGGCCAAAAATGGAAAACAGATGATAAGGTTTACATAGCATGGAATCAAGAACCGTTTGGTGCGCCCGATGACCATAAAGCCATAAGCGAGTCCTGGATAATTTCAGGGCAAATCGCAGGGTCAGTACCGTTTTACGGACAAATAATTAACGCGCAGTACCTCGCTCGTAACAGTAGGTGGATCAATTACATGTGGTACAACCAACAGCGGTTTATTAATTACACCATACGCGCGCTTGAGGGTGTGAGAGAACAACTGCATGCTGTATCTCTTATGGCTCTGCAAAATAGGTTTGTAATTGAAACACTCCTAGCCGAAGATCAGGGAGTATGCCAACAAATAGGTGAAGAATGCTGTTCAGTAATACCTATGCACACTGGAGAAGGAGGGAACCTTACAACGGCTTTGTCCAAACTCAAACTACTACGCGATGAACATGTGATTAATTCTAACTGGAACACCAAAACTGAACAATGGTGGGATTGGCTTAAAAACCTGTCATGGAGCAAGGTCCTGAGGGGTGTAGGGATAGTGGTAGCCTGTATCCTTTTGATTATATTAATAACAGCATGTTGCGTAGTGCCTGTTGCTAGCCTAGCGTTAAAACAGGTATCAAAAATAACCATTGGTCAATTTATGGTACAGGTCCAACAGCGCAGAGTTAGGTTGGAGGAAGAAAGCCAAATAGATCAAATGTCAATCTTACAATCAGACGATGCTATAGTCCAACCACAAGAGTGTGACCATTTGTATTCCAATATGGAAGAGCTCGACCAATGGTGGGCTTAGATTAATGGGTCAAAATGATGGATATCTCTGTGTATGACCAATGACTGCAAATCTAACTCTGAGTAATTGTTTGATAGAAAATCATGGACCAGGGAAACTACTGGAGGGACAACGTTGGCCTACCCCAGCAGCCCTTTGGCCAGCCGGTCCAGTCCCAGGCCATGCAGACCCAACCCCTACCAGCACCCCAGATAGATATCAGTCCGATCAGGCCCCAAACTGTATCCTTGACACCGGCTGTCTACCGCAACCTGCCGCCAGTGCGCAAAATAGAATACCCCACTTCTACATCTAGCTTTGCTCCCCAGGAAGATCCGCAGTTCTGGCCAATCCCCACATTTCCTAGTATAGGCCAATATCTGCCAGACATGAGTCAGAATAGCTATTACCAAACCCGAGCCCGAGCTCAGGGTTCTACGGGTCGGTTTACCCCAGTTCAGGGAGAATTCTTGCCACACACACCAGCACCTGTCGGTCCTGGTATAACGCCCCCAGTCCAGATAGAAGCAGTGTATGGTAGGCAGTCCTACACCGTTACAGGGAGAACCACATGGAGCGCTGGTGGCACCGGTTCAACCAGCCCGAGATCTGCACCAGGTCCATCAAGGATGGCCCCTTACCCGTCCCGTCTGGGCCAAAGAGAGACGGAGTCCATCCTGTACCAACTGCTGACTGCGGAGGTCCCGACCGCTGGGGGCGGTTCAACTCAACAGAGAGATCGTAACTACACTGCACTGCAGGGAAGAGGGGGGGGAAACTTCAGGAAGACCCCAGCGCCATCTGAGACCCCAGCGCCATCTGAGACCCCAGCGCCATCTGAGACCCCAGCGCCATCTGAGACCCCAGCGCCACCTCAGACCCCTCCCTCTCCCATCTGGAGCCCCACAAGCCCCGTCACTTCACCAGTTCCCACAACTCCACACCACTCTGACACAGATGACGAATCTGAGTATGGGGTGCACACAGCACTTATGTCAGAGGGGGAAGTGGATATGGATGACTTTCCCGACACCTGGGAAGTCAGAGAGGCCTTGGCCGAGTTGCCAAAATCCAGGTTCGTCGAGTTCACTAGGAGGATCCCTGGTGAAGCAGGCAAGAAAAAGGTGCGTTATATGCGTGGCCGAGCGAAGGCACGTCAAAAGTATCGAGCGCAGCCAGCCAGAGAGACTTACAAAGTGATTGAAGTCCTCAAAGAGCTCATCACCACGGTGAAGGGGGTCGAGGGGGGCTTTCAGTCAATGAAGGGGAGCTTTCAGTCAATGGAGGGGGGCTTTCAGTCAATGAAGGGGGACTTTCAGTCAATGAAGGGGGACTTTCAGTCACTCAAGGGGGACGTCCAGTCACTCAAGCGGGTCATCCAGACGAGAGATGGTCGGCTGAAGGGCAAAGTCGGCCCAATCTGAAAAGCATCACCCAGTAATGGGTAATTGTGGGACTATATTCATGTAACCTCACTACACCCCACTTCAGTATTCAATGTGTATTATAGCGTGGCAGTTCCACCACCACACATGAGTCAATTTTAGTGCACAATGTTTTTAAGTTGTTTACAATAAGTTTGTCAATCATTAAGTAAAACACTGCCAATGATGTTGTGCCTACTATAATACATGACATGCATTAAGAGCGTACTGTGATTGCCGTTAAGGCTGTTTGGTATTACACTGTTTAAATCTTATATTCACACTGGAGGGTACAATGTAAGCACTGGAACTTCAGTTACTTTGTGGTTTATGAGGCTTCTCGCTGAAAGGTTGCCGTAGCTGTCTGGGGTTTCCGGGCAATGGTGGGTTCTTAGGAATCAAACCCGCGCGGCTCTGTCAGTGAAACGCTTGATGGTAAGGAGTGATTGTTTTTGGGCAATGGAGGATCATTAATCTGCCTAATGGCATTAAGTGTGGCCAGAAGGCGTGCTAGAATAAACCATTTTTTGCCTACAAAGTAACTGATGAGCATCTAAAAGTAAGCTATATCATATTAGTTTGTATCTTTGATATTTTGAGGCCAATACTATTACTATGTGATTGTTTTTAGCCAATATGAATCATTGTGAATGAAGTTTTATCTGGCCTCTAGTTTGGTAACTCTTATACTTAACTTTTTATTATG
>NW_028176724.1:230000-232500 GCF_949987555.1 Borostomias antarcticus
TTTATACCCTTCCTGGACGACATCACAGGGATGCTCTGTGATGTCACAATCTGGCTGCTGTGTAGGAACATTTTCATTGGCTGCTGTGTACGCGGCCGTCCCGAGTCAACGGGTGGGGTCGCGGGGGTGGCGAGCGGGGTCGTCCGGCCGCGCCGCCGGCCGCACCGCCCGGCGCGCCGCCGGGAACCAGAGTCCCCGGGGCGCGGCCGAGGGGCCGCCGCGCGCCTTCCGGGGCGCCCGCCGCCCGCCGCCCGCTCCTCCGTCCGGCACGCCCGTCGCCGATATCCAACTACGAGCTTTTTAACTGCAGCAACATTAATATACGCTATCGGAGCTGGAATTACCGCGGCTGCTGGCACCAGACTTGCCCTCCGATGGATCCTCGCAAAGGGGTTTGTGTTTGTACTCATTCCGATCACGACGCCTCCACAGAGGCCCGTATCGTTATTTTTCGTCACTACCTCCCCGAGTCGGGAGTGGGTAATTTGCGCGCCTGCTGCCTTCCTTGGATGTGGTAGCCGTTTCTCAGGCTCCCTCTCCGGAATCGAACCCCGATTCCCCGTAACCCGTCGTCACCGTGGAAGTCCCAGAAACTGCCATCGAAAGTTGATAGGGCAGACATTCGAATGAGACGTCGCCGCCGCGGAGGGCCAGCGATCGGCCAGAGGTTATCCAGAGTCACCAGTGCGGGTCCCGGCGCGGGGACGGGGAGGTCGCCCTCCGCCGCCGCCGCGCGCCGGGCCGTGGGGAGCGGTGCTGATAAATGCGCGCCTCCCCGCCAGCGGATGGGGGTCGGCGCTCGGTCGCATGTATTAGCTCTAGAATTACCACAGTTATCCAAGTAACAGGGGAGCGATCAAAGGAACCATAACTGATTTAATGAGCCATTCGCAGTTTCACTGTACAGGCCGTGCGTACTTAGACTTGCATGGCTTAATCTTTGAGACAAGCGTATGTTACTGGCAGGATCAACCAGGTAGCCCCGAGGGCGGGCGAAGGAGGGCGGACCCCCGACGCCCGGAGGAGAGCGCGCTGTCGGCAGGGCCCCGCCGCGGAGGGGGGCGCCTCGCCGGCAGTCGTGCGGTAAAAAGAGGAGGAACCGGGAGCGACCGGGAGGTTGTGAGAAACGGTGCTTTCGGCGACGGGCGGGAGGGAGAGGCGCAGCGGGGCCCGCCGAGGCCACCTGCGCGCTCACCCGCCACGCCGCCGTGTAGGACGACCGGGTGAGACGGGGCGACTCGGCCTCGCCGTGAGGAGGGCGGCTGCGGCACCGGCGGCAGGGGGAACGCTCCCCCTGTCGCGCGGACCGGCCCGGAGGCGCTCCGGCGTTCGAGAGGAACCGGCCGGGGGAGATAAGACCCCCCCGACGGCCCTCCCTAGGCTGGAGACGTTTGCCTTTCGGACCGTGGGAGACAGTGAGTGTGTGTGGGTGCGTGCGTAATGGGGACCGCTCCCCGGGCTCCGTGCGTAAAGAGGGACCGCTCCCTCGGCTCCGTGCGTCAGAGGGACCGCTCCCTCGGCTAACTAGTAATGGGGACCGCTCCCCGGGCTCCGTGCGTAAAGAGGGACCGCTCCCTCGGCTAACTAGTAATGGGGACCGCTCCCCGGGCTCCGTGCGTAAAGAGGGACCGCTCCCTCGGCTCCGTGCGTCAGAGGGACCGCTCCCTCGGCTAACTAGTGAGAGGGGACCGCTCCCCCGGCCGCCAAGTAAGAGGGGACCGCTCCCCCGCCGAGCGATCCGTCGTTGGGGTGCCCGGGGACCGCTGCCCCGCCGAGCGATCCGAGAGCCAGGGGCGTTACGCTGCCGCCGAGCTCCGGGCATAAGTCGACCGTCTTTGGAGTCCTGCCGCGCGCGCTCTCACTCCGCGCCTCCTCCCTTCCCGAGAGCGGGGGGGACGGGGCGGCGGTGCGCCCGGAGCCCCGAGGGGCCGGGATCCCGCCTCAGCCGGCGTGCGCCGGCCTTCGCCTTGGGGTTTGGAGAAGCCCTTTGACTCGCGCGCGCGTCAGACTCTTCTCGGTCCGTGTTAAGAGGGACCGCTCCCCCGCCGTGTTAAGAGGGACCGCTCCCCCGCCGTGTTAAGAGGGACCGCTCCCCCGCCGTGTTAAGAGGGACCGCTCCCCCGCCGTGATCCGTCGTCCGGGCCGGGGGACCGCTCCCCCTCTCCCGCAGACCGAGAGCCAGGGGGGGTCCCCCGCTCCCGGTCGAGAACCGGGCCCCGGGGCCGAGCGTCTCCCCGGGCCGCACGCCTACCCGGGCCGCGCGCAGACATCCGACAGACGGGCAGAGAGAACAGTCCCCTTACACTGGACGTTCCCTCCTCCGCCGTCGGAAGCCGCGCGCGTCCGGCATGGCGCACCGCCGCGGGCAGACCCACCGACCGCCGGGGCTCGCCGGCCCCCGACCGTCTCCGCTCCTTCGTTCGGCCCCCAGAGGGACCGCTCGCCGGCACCCGACCGTCTCCGCTCCTTTGTTCGGTCCCCAGAGGGACCGCTCCCCAGG
>NW_028176724.1:240000-245000 GCF_949987555.1 Borostomias antarcticus
CCTCGCCGGCCCCGATCCGGGGACCTCACCGAGCCATCCATCGGTAGTAGCGACGGGCGGTGTGTACAAAGGGCAGGGACTTAATCAACGCGGGCTAGTGACCCGCACTTACTGGGAATTCCTCGTTGACGGGGGCAATGTCAGCCCCCGATCCCAATCACGAGCGGGGTGGAGCGGGTTACCCGAGCCTCTCGAGCGTAGGGTGAGGCACGCGCTGGCCCGCTCAGTGTAGCGCGCGTGCGGCCCCGGACATCTAAGGGCATCACAGACCTGTTATTGCTCCATCTCGCGCGGCTTGATCTTCCGCTTGTCCCTCTAAGAAGCTGGGTCCGACCCGCGCCGGAGCCGGAAGCTATTTAGCAAGCCGGAGTCTCGTTCGTTATCGGAATTAACCAGACAAATCGCTCCACCAACTACGAACGGCCATGCACCACCACCCACGGAATCGAGAAAGAGCCGTCAATCTGTCAATCCTGTCCGTGTCCGGGCCGGGTGAGGTTCCCCGTGTTGAGTCGAATTAAGCCGCAGGCTCCACTCCTGGTGGTGCCCTTCCGTCAATTCCTTTAAGTTTCAGCTTTGCAACCATACTCCCCCCGGAACCTAAAGACTTTGGTTTCCCGGAGGCTGCCCGGCGGGTCGTAGGTGTGGACGCCGCCGGATCGCCGGTCGGCATGGTTTACGGTCGGAACTACGACGGTATCTGATCGTCTTCGAACCTCCGACTTTCGTTCTTGATTAATGAAAACATTCTTGGCAAATGCCTTCGCTTTCGCCCGTCCTGCGCCGGTCCAAGAATTTCACCTCTAGCGGCGCAGTACGAATGCCCCCGGCCGTCCCTCTTAATCATGCGCCCCGGGAAGGTCGCCTGGATTTCCCACGCGCGTGCGACCCCGGGGCCCTGTTCCATCGTGCTTGGCTCTGGTATTCAAGGGCCGTTTTTGTCGACGCCTGCTTTGAGCACTCTATTTTATTCAAAGTAAACGCTCCGGGGGTCCCGCGGGACACCCAGCTTAAGGGCGTCGGGGGGGCCCTCGAGAGAGGGGCTCGGAGCGGCCGTCCCGAGTCAACGGGTGGGGTCGCGGGGGTGGCGAGCGGGGTCGTCCGGCCGCGCCGCCGGCCGCACCGCCCGGCGCGCCGCCGGGAACCAGAGTCCCCGGGGCGCGGCCGAGGGGCCGCCGCGCGCCTTCCGGGGCGCCCGCCGCCCGCCGCCCGCTCCTCCGTCCGGCACGCCCGTCGCCGATATCCAACTACGAGCTTTTTAACTGCAGCAACATTAATATACGCTATCGGAGCTGGAATTACCGCGGCTGCTGGCACCAGACTTGCCCTCCGATGGATCCTCGCAAAGGGGTTTGTGTTTGTACTCATTCCGATCACGACGCCTCCACAGAGGCCCGTATCGTTATTTTTCGTCACTACCTCCCCGAGTCGGGAGTGGGTAATTTGCGCGCCTGCTGCCTTCCTTGGATGTGGTAGCCGTTTCTCAGGCTCCCTCTCCGGAATCGAACCCCGATTCCCCGTAACCCGTCGTCACCGTGGAAGTCCCAGAAACTGCCATCGAAAGTTGATAGGGCAGACATTCGAATGAGACGTCGCCGCCGCGGAGGGCCAGCGATCGGCCAGAGGTTATCCAGAGTCACCAGTGCGGGTCCCGGCGCGGGGACGGGGAGGTCGCCCTCCGCCGCCGCCGCGCGCCGGGCCGTGGGGAGCGGTGCTGATAAATGCGCGCCTCCCCGCCAGCGGATGGGGGTCGGCGCTCGGTCGCATGTATTAGCTCTAGAATTACCACAGTTATCCAAGTAACAGGGGAGCGATCAAAGGAACCATAACTGATTTAATGAGCCATTCGCAGTTTCACTGTACAGGCCGTGCGTACTTAGACTTGCATGGCTTAATCTTTGAGACAAGCGTATGTTACTGGCAGGATCAACCAGGTAGCCCCGAGGGCGGGCGAAGGAGGGCGGACCCCCGACGCCCGGAGGAGAGCGCGCTGTCGGCAGGGCCCCGCCGCGGAGGGGGGCGCCTCGCCGGCAGTCGTGCGGTAAAAAGAGGAGGAACCGGGAGCGACCGGGAGGTTGTGAGAAACGGTGCTTTCGGCGACGGGCGGGAGGGAGAGGCGCAGCGGGGCCCGCCGAGGCCACCTGCGCGCTCACCCGCCACGCCGCCGTGTAGGACGACCGGGTGAGACGGGGCGACTCGGCCTCGCCGTGAGGAGGGCGGCTGCGGCACCGGCGGCAGGGGGAACGCTCCCCCTGTCGCGCGGACCGGCCCGGAGGCGCTCCGGCGTTCGAGAGGAACCGGCCGGGGGAGATAAGACCCCCCCGACGGCCCTCCCTAGGCTGGAGACGTTTGCCTTTCGGACCGTGGGAGACAGTGAGTGTGTGTGGGTGCGTGCGTAATGGGGACCGCTCCCCGGGCTCCGTGCGTAAAGAGGGACCGCTCCCTCGGCTCCGTGCGTCAGAGGGACCGCTCCCTCGGCTAACTAGTAATGGGGACCGCTCCCCGGGCTCCGTGCGTAAAGAGGGACCGCTCCCTCGGCTAACTAGTAATGGGGACCGCTCCCCGGGCTCCGTGCGTAAAGAGGGACCGCTCCCTCGGCTCCGTGCGTCAGAGGGACCGCTCCCTCGGCTAACTAGTGAGAGGGGACCGCTCCCCCGGCCGCCAAGTAAGAGGGGACCGCTCCCCCGCCGAGCGATCCGTCGTTGGGGTGCCCGGGGACCGCTGCCCCGCCGAGCGATCCGAGAGCCAGGGGCGTTACGCTGCCGCCGAGCTCCGGGCATAAGTCGACCGTCTTTGGAGTCCTGCCGCGCGCGCTCTCACTCCGCGCCTCCTCCCTTCCCGAGAGCGGGGGGGACGGGGCGGCGGTGCGCCCGGAGCCCCGAGGGGCCGGGATCCCGCCTCAGCCGGCGTGCGCCGGCCTTCGCCTTGGGGTTTGGAGAAGCCCTTTGACTCGCGCGCGCGTCAGACTCTTCTCGGTCCGTGTTAAGAGGGACCGCTCCCCCGCCGTGTTAAGAGGGACCGCTCCCCCGCCGTGTTAAGAGGGACCGCTCCCCCGCCGTGTTAAGAGGGACCGCTCCCCCGCCGTGATCCGTCGTCCGGGCCGGGGGACCGCTCCCCCTCTCCCGCAGACCGAGAGCCAGGGGGGGTCCCCCGCTCCCGGTCGAGAACCGGGCCCCGGGGCCGAGCGTCTCCCCGGGCCGCACGCCTACCCGGGCCGCGCGCAGACATCCGACAGACGGGCAGAGAGAACAGTCCCCTTACACTGGACGTTCCCTCCTCCGCCGTCGGAAGCCGCGCGCGTCCGGCATGGCGCACCGCCGCGGGCAGACCCACCGACCGCCGGGGCTCGCCGGCCCCCGACCGTCTCCGCTCCTTCGTTCGGCCCCCAGAGGGACCGCTCGCCGGCACCCGACCGTCTCCGCTCCTTTGTTCGGTCCCCAGAGGGACCGCTCCCCAGGCAAACTGTTGAAAATGTCTTCGCTCCTAATGAGACCCGGGCGGGTCTTATCCGGCCTCCCCGGCTCCGTTCCCGAGCCGGCGCACCATCTCGGGGTTGAGGACGCGGCCCCTCGGCCTCCTCTTCCGTCCCCCCATTGGAACCCAGTCATTGGGACTCTGCCCAATTTACAACCCGCCGATACGTGTTCGAAATAGTACAGACCGACTCCCAGATTTACCCGGAGCCCAAAAAAATCCCGGGGAGCCTCTCCCCGGGATTCCCGGGTGAGCTCCCGGGGAGCCGATTCTCCCCCGCCTATGGGGATTAAAGCGGTGCTTTATTTTCGGTGGTGCGGTTCCTCCCATACGCCGTTCTGTGGGGTCCCTCTCCCGGGGACTTGTAAAATTTCTCGGCCGGCCGAGGCTGGACTTTGCCATTTTTCCGGCCGAGTTTGGACTTTGCCAAAAAATCACTACTGAGGATCATTCTCACACGTCAGGGGCTTTACCCGCATTTTGGGGCCGGGGCTCCGGGGGGGATCACACAGTGGCCCTACCCCGCACAGGGGACCAGGGCTGGGGGGGAGGATAGAGAGGGGCCCTGCCCCTCTCAGGGGACCAGGGCTCCGGGGGACGACGGAGGGGCCCTACCCCTCTCAGGGGACCAGGGCTCGGGGGACGACGGAGGGGCCCTACCCCTCTCAGGGGACCAGGGATCCGGGGGACGACACAGGGGCCCTACCCCTCTCAGGGGACCAGGGCTCGGGGGACGACGGAGGGGCCCTACCCCTCTCAGGGGACCAGGGATCCGGGGGACGACACAGGGGCCCTACCCCTCTCAGGGGACCAGGGCTCCGGGGGACGACGGAGGGGCCCCACCCCTCTCAGGGGACCAGGGCTCCGGGGGACGACGGAGGGGCCCTACCCCTCTCAGGGGACCAGGGCTCGGGGGACGACGGAGGGGCCCTACCCCTCTCAGGGGACCAGGGATCCGGGGGACGACACAGGGGCCCTACCCCTCTCAGGGGACCAGGGCTCCGGGGGACGACGGAGGGGCCCCACCCCTCTCAGGGGACCAGGGCTCCGGGGGACGACGGAGGGGCCCTACCCCTCTCAGGGGACCAGGGCTCCGGGGGACGACGGAGGGGCCCCACCCCTCTCAGGGGACCAGGGCTCCGGGGGACGACGGAGGGGCCCTACCCCTCTCAGGGGACCAGGGCTCCGGGGGACGACGGAGGGGCCCCACCCCTCTCAGGGGACCAGGGCTCCGGGGGACGACGGAGGGGCCCTACCCCTCTCAGGGGACCAGGGCTCGGGGGACGACGGAGGGGCCCTACCCCTCTCAGGGGACCAGGGATCCGGGGGACGACACAGGGGCCCTACCCCTCTCAGGGGACCAGGGCTCCGGGGGACGACGGAGGGGCCCCACCCCTCTCAGGGGACCAGGGCTCCGGGGGACGACGGAGGGGCCCTACCCCTCTCAGGGGACCAGGGCTCCGGGGGACGACGGAGGGGCCCCACCCCTCTCAGGGGACCAGGGCTCCGGGGGACGACGGAGGGGC
>NW_028176723.1:0-2500 GCF_949987555.1 Borostomias antarcticus
AACCACTAGGTTAGCTACATCTATACAACCGCTAGGTTAGCTACATCTATATAACCACTAGGTTAGCTACATCTATACAACCACTAGGTTAGCTACATCTATAGAACCACTAGGTTAGCTACATCTATACAACCACTAGGTTAGCTACATCTATAGAACCACTAGGTTAGCTACATCTATACAACCACTAGGTTAGCTACATCTATACAACCACTAGGTTAGCTCCATCTATAGAACCACTAGGTTAGCTACATCTATAGAACCACTAGGTTAGCTACATCTATACAACCACTAGGTTAGCTACATCTATAGAACCACTAGGTTAGCTACATCTATAGAACCACTAGGTTAGCTACATCTATACAACCACTAGGTTAGCTACATCTATACAACCACTAGGTTAGCTACATCTATAGAACCACTAGGTTAGCTACATCTATATAACCACTAGGTTAGCTACATCTATATAACCACTAGGTTAGCTACATCTATACAACCACTAGGTTAGCTACATCTATAGAACCACTAGGTTAGCTACGGCACCTATCTGTGCCAAGTCGTCTTGAGCCCAGTGTGGTCAGTGGCTGATAAGGAGATGAACAGTCTGTCAATCAACCAATCAACCAATCAACCAATCAATCAATCAATCAATCAATCAATCAATCAATCAATCAATCAATCAATCAATCAATCAATCAAAGCTTTATTTGTACAGCGCATTTCATACACAGAGGCAACACAATGCGCGTTACAGAGAACAAGGGAGGTGGGCATAGATCCCACCCCTACATATTCCAGAGTCTAGGTCCCAGTCCAGACTCCTCTAACCCTCACCTGAACCCAGGAGAGACAAGGAGTCATGGGGCCCAACGTTCCTCCACACAACAGGACGAGGCTAGCAGAGACAGCGCTGGAGACGCAGCTCCAGTAACGCCCTCGTCAGAGCGCTGAGGGGGGAGAGTGTGGGACCGTCGATGGGATTCAGGAGACATCTGGCGCGTCGACACCGTGAAAGCCTAAACAGATGTTCTCGTCCGCCAAACGCCAGAGAACACAATGGCCGCTGTCCACAAATGGTTTCTGTTGTCAGGCTATGGGAGGGCTGTAGCTCGGGAGGTCGAGCGGGCGGTGCAATGGCCGCAGGGTCGGCGTTTCAATTCCCGGCTCCTTGAGCAGGACACTGGAACTCAAATTGCTCTGCCCAAACATTTGATTACTAACAGCGGGGGGGCAGATTGACTAACATGAGCCACTGTGAACGAGTAAAAACCTCCTCCTAACAGGAGGCAGATCAACCGACTTCCTGCGGTAACCGTCACCCTCCCCTCTCTGCCGCCCCGCCACTAAAACAAACACACACGTAATCACGGGCGCTCTAATTATTAAGCGCATCTCCCCTAATGAGTCCGCTCGTTAGTCGTAGTGATTGCTGTTTTCCGTTGGTTTTAATTTGATCTTTAATTCCTCCCAGAACCCCCGTAGACTACTAATCGCCCTTTCTTCAGTAAACAACAACAAAGAAAAAAATTAGCCCGTGACTATTGATCTCACACTCCAGCAGATTGGACTGTCTTTTAAAGAGGAGGAATGCATCCCAGTCGCCGGTCTTGTAGTTCTGTTAAAGAGAGTAGAGTTGTAGTCAGCGTTATGCGGGTCTGAACGGGTGCCAGGCGTGTATTAATGAACGGGATGATGTCTTGCGTACCGGCTGGGTGGACAGATAGAGCTTTCTCTTTCATCCTGCTGCCTCGACAGAAACGCTGACTGTTCTGATTGCCAAACGCCAATCAAAGACCACGTTCTTAAGTGCTTGCGTTCCCAGGGTGTACGGAGAGAACCTGCCGTCCCCCACCCGTGACTGTGCACGTGCTCAGCGTGTTTAGTTGTTGAATGTGTTAAGTGGAGTGGAGCGTTTGTCTAAAGCTGTGTTGGGAATCGCTCCCTATTCACTTTATAGTGCACTATATAGGGCGTCAGCCATTTTGTTTGTAGTGTCCGAATTCTCCACGGAATTTTCGTTCCCTATATAGTCCACTATTTATTACCCACAATTCACCTTGATTTCCAGGGAACAGCGCATGTACCCTACATTTTCTCCGTTCCCTAGGTAGTTCCCTACATGGTGAACCCTATATAGGGAATAGGGAGTGAGGGAACGAGGGAGCGAGTCTAGAGAGTTGTGTTTAGGCTGTGATCTAGGCTACGTTATATCCATGATGTTTATTGGTGTGATTGTGACAGCGTAGGCCAGCATAGCAGTCACTGCTTTTTTTTCTGGAACCACTGTTCAAAATACCTTCGCGCAAACTGGTGCATATTGGTGTAAATTGGTGAATAAGAATTCACCAGAATGCAGGAAACTCCCGTCTGAAATTCAAAGTTTCCTTGGAGAAGACCCCCAGACCCCCACTTAATAGTGTCCCGTACTACGAGGTTCAATCCGGCACGCCTGGTCAGAACTCTTCATGTTTGATCAGGGAAAGCGCCAGCATGTGCGTGC
>NW_028176723.1:5000-12500 GCF_949987555.1 Borostomias antarcticus
GTGTGTACGACTGAAATAATGAGACTCAAATAAGACAGAAGTGCTCCTAAACAGTCTCACTACAGCTTTCGCTTATTGTCCATGTGTGGAGCAGCCATCTTGATTTCGAGGTGGGAGTCGAGGTCGGGTCAGGTCGGGATAGATCCCCCCCCCCCCCCCCCCAAGTTTCCAGATGACACTTTTTTGCCGGGGAACTAGGAAAGTCGGAGTTCCAGACAGCCAGCGGAACGCACCGTGAATGCCATGGCAACGTCAACCCTCTTAATAAGCGGTGGCTGTTGAGGTTCACACACACCCAGCCTTCATCCACGAGCCCTCAGCCAACCAGCCTTCATCCAGGAGCGCTCAGCCAACCAGCCTTCATCCAGGAGCCCTCAGCCAACCAGCCTTCATCCAGGAGCCCTCCGCCAACGTAACGTGTTCAGTCACGGTTCGGCCTTTAAGAATAGTCAAGATGTCCGTCCCTCTGTCCTGACGCTGACAAACATGTGATTCTCATAACATCACACTGTCTTCCCGTAACTCTGTCACACACACACACACACACACACTCTCTCACACACACACACACGCCTGTACTCGCACCCACACACACCCACACACACACACAGCCCCACACACACACTCTCTCACACACACACACGCCTGCCCACGCACCCACACCTGCCTACACACACACATGCCTGCCTACACACACACACACGACTACCCACCCACACACACACACACACACACACACACAGACACACACACACAGGGGAGTTCAGTCAGAGCGCCCTGCCCCCCCCCCCCCCCTCTCTCTGAGCGTACGTGGCGGGTCGGCGTGCGCCGGGGAGGCCCGCGGTGGGCGGCGGGTCCGATGGCGCTCCGCTGGACGCAGCTGCCCCCGCTCTCCCGCTCCACACAGAGAGGGGATTAGATTAAGACAAAAAACATGAACGTGTCTTTTTATAAACCTCGTTAAGAAGCCTGAGAGAGCCAGACATTCCAGAGGGATGAGAGAGAGAGAGAGAGAGAGAGAGAGAGGGAGAGAGAGAGAGAGGGATGAGAGAGAGAGAGGGAGAGAGGGATGAGAGAGAGAGAGAGAGAGAGAGAGAGTGAGGCGGTGGGAACGGACGCCGCCGCGTCACACGACAGCGACACGCCAAGGACGCGCCGGGGAATGTCAACAAGGCCGACGGCCAGGAGCGGAGAGTCTACCCGGCGACCGACCACTCAGGAGCCGTGATGTGTACTGCGCGCGCACACACACACACACACACACACACACACACGCACACCAACCATGTACTGTGGGGCAATACTATGTCACAAAGTCACGTGTTGTAACTGCCACCATTCCCATCACCACTACCACAGAGTCTTCAGGCTCTACACTGAATGATACATCAGTATAGCAGCTGGGTCTGGTCTGGTCTGGTCTGGTCTGGTCTGGGTCTGGGTCTGGTCTGGTCTGGTCTGGTCTGGGTCTGGTCTGGTCTGGTCTGGGTCTGGGTCTGGTCTGGTCTGGTCTGGGTCTGGTCTGGTCTGGTCTGGGTCTGGGTCTGGTCTGGGTCTGGTCTGGTCTGGTCTGGTCTGGTCTGGTCTGGTCTGGTCTGGGTCTGGTCTGGTCTGGTCTGGTCTGGTCTGGTCTGGTCTGGTCAGTTCTGGTCTGGTCTGGTCTGGTCTGGGTCTGGTCTGGTCTGGTCTGGTCTGGTCTGGTCTGGTCTGGTCTGGTCTGGTCTGGGTCTGGTCTGGTCTGGGTCTGGGTCTGGTCTGGTCTGGTCTGGTCTGGTCTGGTCTGGTCTGGTCTGGGTCTGGTCTGGTCTGGTCTGGTCTGGTCTGGGTCTGGGTCTGGTCTGGTCTGGTCTGGGTCTGGTCTGGTCTGGTCTGGTCTGGTCTGGGTCTGGCCTGGGTCTGGCCTGGGTCTGGTCTGGTCTGGTCTGGTCTGGTCTGGTCTGGTCTGGGTCGGGTCGGGTCTGGTCTGGTCTGGTCTGGGTCTGGGGTTGGGGTTGGGGTTGGGGTTGGGGTTGGGGTTAGGGTTGGGGTTGGGCCTTTATCTGGTTCTGGTTCTGGGGGAGGGAGTGGTAAGCAGACGTCCTTGTAGCAGACCAGACAAATAAAGACCTCTTCCACGGCGTTGCAGCCGAGCGCCAGTCTGTGTGTCCAGTCTGTGTGTCCAGTCTGTGTGTCCAGTCTGTGTGTGTAGTCTGTGTGTCCAGTCTGTGTGTCCAGTCTGTGTGTCCAGTCTGTGTGTCCAGTCTGCAGCAGACGTGCCCTCGCTGGAGACAGGCAGTTATGGCTGCTCAGCCCTCCCTCCCCTCCACTCCCCCTCACCCCTCCCTCCCTCCCTCCCTCCCTCACCTCTCCCTCCCTCCCTCACCTCTCCCTCCCTCCCTCACCCCTCCCTCGCTCGCTCCCTCCCTCCCTCCCTCACCTCTCCCTCCCTCCCTCACCCCTCCCTCCCTCCCTCCCTCCCTCCCTCCCTCCCTCCACTCCCCCTCACCCCTCCCTCCCTCCCTCCCTCCCTCCCTCACCTCTCCCTCCCTCCCTCCCTCCACTCCCCCTCACCCCTCCCTCCCTCCCTCCCTCACCTCTCCCTCCCTCCCTCCCTCCCTCCCTCCCTCCCTCACCTCTCCACGCCAGTGACGGGGGGCCTGGGAAAGAGGAGGGGGGGGGGGGGGGGGGGGTGTAGCAGCGTTCATCTTCAGCCTCCCTCCCACCTCCGCCCCCCCCGCCTCCTGCCCCCCAACCCCCCAACACCCCCCAACCCCCCCCACCGCCTCCTGCCCCCCAAACCCACCCACTCCCCACGGATAGTTCACACGATTTATGACCCACTGTAAAAAAAGAAAGGAAAAAAAAAAAGCAACACACAACCATACATGTACACACACACACACACACACACGCACAGGCAGGCACACACAGCGATGTGATCACAGCCTGCTGCTATATTGATTGTGTCTGGGAAGCAAGCGCTCCATCATAAAACTAAACTTCCATGACTTCACTATTTAACAGCCGAGTGGCAATTAACAACATGTAGCGCGTTAGCGTAGCGGCAGCATATCATCCCATAGACATCTGATGGAAACGGCAGCGAGAGCTAGCGCTGCTAACGCTAGCACAGCTCCTTACACCAGGCGGAGAAAACGCTCCTGGGGATTAGCGCAGGAATTAGCATTCAGCACCACATTCAAACAAAGGTAATGACTGTGTCAGGAATTTAAAATATGCAATAGATAAGTTTCCCTTGATGTCGATATAACACACCCACACAATACGCCCACAGACAGCTTCAGAATCAATATCAAGCTGCTTGAAACGAGCATTAGAGTAGAATGTGGCTCGACCAGGACTGGTTTTAATACCCGGACCTCAGAGAGATGGGAGGCCATGCGAGAGACGGGGCTGAGATAGACCTGGATGATGGATGAGGCCATGGACAGTCCTGGATATTTTTATTGCATTTGTACCTCCCTTTTTAATAGCATATCGTATATTGTATATAGCATTGATTTTTTTCCCCCCCACTGTATTTGCACGGTTTTTTTCTATTGCATTTGCACTGTCCTGTCCTGTCCTGCACCCTGTCCTATGTCGTCTTCATCAGCGTATGTCTTAACCCTCGTCAAACTCCTAGGATGTGTGAACCCTATAGATGGCTAATAAACAGATCTTGAATCTTGGATATGGGGAGGTTGGTGGATGAGGTCAGGATAGACCTGGATATGGGGCGGATGGATGAGGCTAAGATAGTCCTGATTATGGGGAGGATAGAGTGAGCGTGGATGAGGCCATGATAGACCTGGATACAGGGATGACGATGGATGAGGCCAGGATAGACCTGGATATGGGAAGGATGATGGATGAGGCCAGGATAGACCTGCATATGGGGAGGATGATGATGGATGAGGCCAGGATAGACCTGCATATGGGGAGGATGATGATGGATGAGGCCAGGATAGACCTGCATATGGGGAGGATGGAGTGAGCATGGATGAGGTGGCGATGCTGAAAGCCCCTGTCCCCGTGTTAGTGTTGGTGGGTGGGCTGAGGTCCTAGTAGTGTTGGTGGGTGTTAGTGTTGGTGGGTGTGTTGAGGTCCTAGTAGTGTTGGTGGGTGTGTTGAGGTCCTAGTAGTGTTGGTGGGTGGGCTGAGGTCCTAGTAGTGTTGGTGGGTGTTAGTGTTGGTGGGTGTTAGTGTTGGTGGGTGGGCTGAGGTCCTAGTAGTGTTGGTGGGTGTTAGTGTAGGTGGGTGTTAGTGTTGGTGGGTGTGTTGAGGTCCTAGTAGTGTTGGTGGGTGTTAGTGTTGGTGGGTGTTAGTGTTGGTGGGTGGGCTGAGGTCCTAGTAGTGTTGGTGGGTGTTAGTGTTGGTGGGTGTGTTGAGGTCCTAGTAGTGTTGGTGGGTGTTAGTGTTGGTGGGTGTGTTGAGGTCCTAGTAGTGTTGGTGGGTGTTAGTGTTGGTGGGTGTTAGTGTTGGTGGGTGTTAGTGTTGGTGGGTGTGTTGAGGTCCTAGTAGTGTGGTGGGCGTTAGTGTTGGTGGGTGTGCTGAGGTCCTAGTAGTGTGGTGGGCGTTAGTGTTGGTGGGTGTGTTGAGGTCCTAGTAGTGTAGGTGGGTGTTAGTGTTGGTGGGTGTTAGTGTTGGTGGTGTTAGTGTTGGTGGGTGTGTTGAGGTCCTAGTAGTGTTGGTGGGCGTTAGTGTTGGTGGGTGTGTTGAGGTCCTAGTAGTGTTGGTGGGTGTTAGTGTTGGTGTGTGTGTTGAGGTCCTAGTAGTGTTGGTGGGTGTGTTGAGGTCCTAGTAGTGTTGCTGGGTGTTAGTGTCGGTGGGTGTGTTGAGGTCCTAGTAGTGTAGGTGGGTGTTAGTGTTGGTGGGTGTGTTGAGGTCCTAGTAGTGTAGGTGGGTGTTAGTGTTGGTGGGTGTTAGTGTTGGTGGTGTTAGTGTTGGTGGGTGTGTTGAGGTCCTAGTAGTGTTGGTGGGTGTTAGTGTTGGTGGGTGGGCTGAGGTCCTAGTAGTGTTGGTGTGTGTTAGTGTTGGTGGGTGTTAGTGTTGGTGGGTGTTAGTGTTGGTGGGTGTGTTGAGGTCCTAGTAGTGTTGGTGGGTGTGTTGAGGTCCTAGTAGTGTTGGTGGGTGTGTTGAGGTCCTAGTAGTGTTGGTGGATGTTAGTGTTGGTGGGTGTGTTGAGGTCCTAGTAGTGTTGGTGGGTGTGTTGAGGTCCTAGTAGTGTTGGTGGGTGTGTTGAGGTCCTAGTAGTGTTGGTGGGTGTTAGTGTTGGTGGGTGTTAGTGTTGGTGGGTGTTAGTGTTGGTGGGTGTGTTGAGGTCCTAGTAGTGTAGGTGGATGTTAGTGTTGGTGGGTGTGTTGAGGTCCTAGTAGTGTTGGTGGGTGATAGTGTTGGTGGGTGTTAGTGTTGGTGGGTGATAGTGTTGGTGGGTGTGTTGAGGTCCTAGTAGTGTTGGTGGGTGTTAGTGTTGGTGGGTGTTAGTGTTGGTGGGTGTTAGTGTTGGTGGGTGTGTTGAGGTCCTAGTAGTGTTGGTGGGTGTTAGTGTTGGTGGGTGTGTTGAGGTCCTAGTAGTGTTGGTGGGTGTTAGTGTTGGTGGGTGTTAGTGTTGGTGGGTGATAGTGTTGGTGGGTGTGTTGAGGTCCTAGTAGTGTCGGTGGGTGTTAGTGTTGGTGGGTGTTAGTGTTGGTGGGTGTGTTGAGGTCCTAGTAGTGTTGGGGGGTGTTAGTGTTGGTGGGTGTGTTGAGGTCCTAGTAGTGTCGGTGGGTGTTAGTGTTGGTGGGTGATAGTGTTGGTGGGTGTTAGTGTTGGTGGGTGTGTTGAGGTCCTAGCCTGAGGGAACAGCAGGGGGTCCCAGGGATGGGAGTGATCAGGGTGCAGGATGGATAACATTAGGGTGAACATATTGAATGTGATATTGTTTTTCATATTAGGAAAATAATAAATAACAAACGACAGTTTTAGGATCACTAAATAGTCATATTTTGTTGTCAAAATCCACGTCCTGTGAGAAGTGTGAACAGCTCTGAATCTTAAAAGCCCACTTTATCTGCTTAGTGATTCCAGGTGTACCAGCATTCACAGAAGCGTATCTTCTTCAAATATTTGCAGATTTCAATGCATGGCACATCATCGGAAAGCTCACAATCTGCACTTCTGATCATCTGTAGAGCAGAGTACGCCTGCTGGAGCTGGAGCCGATCCCACCGCACCGCACCGGTCGACACGGCCCTGGACGACACGGCCCTGGACGACACCTGGCGACGACGGGTTGCACCAAAACAACACCTGTCCCACGCCGCTACGCCTTAGTGGGCGTCCCCCCCCCACCCCACCCCCCCCCAACATCAGACGATCCATCATCACTCAAGATGAACGGAGAACACAGGAGTCTGACGTCAGCCCCCCCCCCCCCCCCCCCTCCCCCCACCCTCAGATCAAGGTCCAGATTCCTCTAGACGTTCCCGCCTCTCCAGACGTCCAAACACGCAGCGAGGGCCAAGATCTGGACAGAGGACTCACACCGACTGAACGCCTCGCCAGCGGTCACGACCTTGGGGGGACAACCTGGAAGAGCCTCAACAGACTACGTGTGGAACGGGGGAGATGATGAAAGGCTGGAGCTATCAAACAGAAGACACATGTAGCTGTGGACGAGTGCAGACCGTGTCCCGCCTGCTGGAACGTGTCCACACCCCCCGGTCAGGGCCGTCTGGGAGATATGCGAGGCCCACGTCATCTTCCATGGTTGTGACGTACTGTAGTCTACCATACGCTGCACTGCTGAATATAGACAATACAGGGCTGCCAAGCTTGACCAAAAGTTTGGAGTGAAAAGAAGATTTTTCAAGATTTTCACATTTTTCTAAATATTTTTTTTTTTTAATCTGAAAAATGACCTTGGGGGGAGACAGCAGGACCAAACCTCCCGTGGGAGTCACATATAGGAACAGACCATGCCTCTCAATGAGCAACAGGAAACTCATTCTTAATAATAATGGAGACATTCTGTATTATGAATGCTGCTACTGTACCTCTGCACTAAAACCACTCCATGTAGTCTATCACAGTGCACTGTATGTTATTACAGGCATTCATTGTAGCCCACAACACTGTACTCTGTATAGTAGGTTAACCCCACCTCTAACTCTAACCCACCCTTCCTGATAACTCATCACACTAGAACTCAGGACTGGTTAGGCCTTGAGGTCGCCTTAATCAATTCAGAACTAGGAAAGTCTGCTTTTAATGATTGTGCATCGTCCCTGTGGAACACTCTAGAGCTCTTTCAAGTTGAAAGGCGCTAGTGCGATCGGGACGATGCATGAGACTTGCTACATTTATAATTGCTTTCATTGCTTTCTCAACTTTCCACATTAGATATTGTACTTTGTATTCAACCGTTTTTCCGGTATTGGTATATGTTTATGTCTTTTATATGTATTTATTTATTGTATTATTAGGTGGGATAGCTTGGGCTAGCACAACTTGTGATATTCCCACTATTTCTTTCTTTCT
>NW_028176722.1:2500-9588 GCF_949987555.1 Borostomias antarcticus
GAGACAGAGAGAGAGAGAGAGACAGAGAGAGAGAGAGAGAGACAGAGAGAGAGACAGAGAGAGAGACAGAGAGAGAGAGAGACAGAGAGAGAGACAGAGAGAGAGAGAGAGAGAGAGAGAACAGGAGTGATACCTCTCACTGTCCACTTGTCCCTTCCTGCCCGCGAGCCACATTGTCAACAACGAACCACTGGCGATTATTATCCTTGAAGTCATCTTATTAGCATAAAGTACTGCATGAAAAATGTGTGAAATAATACGAAAGAAAATGTAAAAGCTCTCTAATTCCCAAACCTAATGCAATTCCAGCGCCTTAATTGATGAATCTACTTTGTCATGTCCGCAGTGGGAAACAGTGGGGGTACCTACGATGACAGATATCTTTAATAAAGTTGGCTCTTATGTGTCAGAATATATGCTCATAATTGCATTGGCTGGAACCATTCTGAAATCCCCACCTCCTGTCTCTCCTAGACCCAGAGTATGCAGGGCAAAATGAGACAATATGCATCACATTGATGTCAAAATATACTCTGTGTGTATTGGAGCGCTGTAGTAATCTTTGTATGATTGTTATTTTAGATCGCTATCAAAGAATCATTACTTATACTCTTCTCCTCACCGTAGCGTTGAACATGAGCAGGCAGACACTGTGTTTAATACGTATAGTATAAATCTGGTGACCACACGGCAGAAACCCTCAAACCACGGCACCATTAAGACGATCATCTGATATCCAAACGAGTATCAATTGACAGTGCACGGGAGCCTTGCCATCGGCGCCGATAAATACCGCACTGTGCTTGGCGGCTACAGGGCCGTATCTATAATGAGGGTGGACGAGGGCGAGGTGATGAATCTCCTTCTGTCCTAATGGCGTGCCCGTTCAGACGAGGAGGCCAAGGAACTAGGCCACATACACGGAAACCTTGTCCTTTACTCCGGATAGAGTCATTCCCCGAATCCCCCTCCACATCCCCCCTCCCTCGACAGACTGGAGGGATGACCCTGAGAATCACATTATGTATATTTCTTAACTCCCCCCCCTCACCCAACACCCCCACACCCATGCATTTGCATGTAGAAGACAGTTAAAATAAGGCCATAAATCAGCAGCAAACATATAAATGGATTTGCGCGAGATTGAAACCCTCAGCGGCTCTCCTGAGCAAATATTTCAAGCCCAGTCTGAGAGATATCCGCTGTCATTAACCAGCCGCGTCTCTCTGACCACTCAGCTGAGAGATATCCGCTGTCATTAACCAGCCGGTCTCTCTGACCACTCAGCTGAGAGATATCCGCTGTCATTAACCAGCCGCGTCTCTCTGACCACTCAGCTGAGAGATATCCGCTGTCATTAACCAGCCGGGTCCCTCTGACCACTCAGCTGAGAGATATCCGCTGTCATTAACCAGCCTGGTCTCTCTGACCACTCAGCTGGGAGATATCCGCTGTCATTAACCAGCCTGGTCTCTCTGACCACTCAGCTGAGAGATATCCGCTGTCATTAACCAGCCGGGTCTCTCTGACCACTCAGCTGAGAGATATCCGCTGTCATTAACCAGCCGCGTCTCTCTGACCACTCAGCTGAGAGATATCCGCTGTCATTAACCAGCCGAGTCCCTCTGACCACTCAGCCTGGATACTCCCTTCATTACCCACTGAGCAAAGTCACGTCTAAAAGACATCTTTTAGAGGTCTTTTTTGTCTTTTTCGGACGTCCAAAGACATCCAATTAGGAGCCAGAATGAATGTTTTTTTTTAACGTTCAGATATTGAACCCGTTCTGCACGTCCACAGACGTCTTAGAGGGGTCCAAGCCAGACGTTTGAATATTGAGGGGTCCAGCAGACGTACAAACGGGGTTCAGGACCGACGGACGTTATTAAGACATGATCTGAACGTCTCCCTGACGTTGCGTGTTTGCTGGGTAAAGGACTGGGGGGGCCGCTACACCCAGCCGGCGCGCCCCGATAAATCTACCTGTGTTTTCTGATACGCGCTTTGTCAAACGAGGGCCGCGGACGGTTAAAACGGGGTTCATCACATCTTTTCATGAATTTGTTGTCTAATGCTGCTCAGGGAGAATTGTTCTAATGTGAAATGTTTGTTGTTGTTTTTTTAAAAGGTGCAACCGCTTCTCTCCGTAAGGTGTGTGTGTCCGTCCTGTCCGTTCTAGGAGATTCCATGTGTGCGTCCGTTCGTAGGATGAGGTTTAATCAAATTGCAGACCAGCAGAGGGCGGTAAAGATCATAAACCTACACCGCTTACTTCACAGCCTGGGTGTGATTTTTACTTACTGTCCGTACACAATGGGTGGGGTACTAGGTAAATCGCTGTTGGTTCCCAAGGGGTGTAGGATTTCTACCATGTACATAGAGAATATAACATGACATAATCAGAATAACAATGTTATATATAACAACCAATCAAACAAAAAGTGTGATAATGTTTTCCATTGATTGAGTAGGCCAACTGGATATTGAATTGATCTGATAGGTTTGATCTCAATCAACCAAGACCATTCAAGCAAGTATATTGGGCCTCGATTGTAGCTCACCCTTTCTGCTGTGAACTATGGGTGCAAAACTCATCAAGGAGATAGAGAATGACCCAAGATCAAAGTAGACGTCCAAAGACAGGGGCCAGTGAGCATCTGGATCAACGTGGAGTGGCAATTTGTTGAATTAAAAGAAAAGGCGTAGATAGTTAATCAGTGGAAAGAATAAGTGACCCCCCATTGTGGGTTGGCAGTCAGAGAGGGCAGTGCTCAAACAGACAGGCTTTCTATCTGTGGACAGCTCAGTCAAGATGCACAGTGACCAGAGTTTAATCACATTAGGGTTTATAGAAAGCTAATTCGTTTGAAGAGATCGAAAGGCCTCTGTTAGGATTTTTTGAAGAAGCGCTGTTGAGCTGAGAGACAGTAGATGTGTGGCCCATCAAGGCGCTGGCCTTTCAAGGTTTTTCTAGATACTTCTATTACTCCTTCACTGCTCTAGGTAAATGAGGCCAAGACCTTTGGAACGTCTTGAGCAGAACACATACGAGTTCCGTCCTCTAAAACTCTCGAGTAGAACCAAACTTTTCACCCCCTGTCAGCTAATTCCTTTTTGGTTTAAATGTCTTCGCAGTTTTTTTTTTCAGAACCGAAAGACAAACCAAAGTAGGGCGGTGCCACAAGCACACAGTTGCCTCTTTGTGATCGTATCCTTCAGACACGTAACAGCAGGCTTGTTCACATACTGTACAGAAGCGTGCTTTCAAGTCAACCCAGAGCATCATTCGGAGAAGTCCATATGTTCTACAACATCTGACTCCACGAAAGCATGGCATGTCCAGTCAAAAAGCCAGCGATGTCTACGTTGGCCAACACCTGCCATTGCAGATGGTACCCCTCGGGTTTCGTTCCAGTGAGTCCGTTGACATATTTACGTACACCTAAAGCAAGATCTTGTTATGTGAGGTGTTTCCTATCTGAGATTTATTCAACGAAGACGCTCCTTGCTACTCACTAAGTAAGACACACATATGGTCCTTGCACAAACAAGGACAGTTCCCAGATAACGTTTACAGTGTGGAACTAGTGTGCTGTCAATGCTGTTCTAGGGAAGACTCTACAATGAATACATACATGTATTTAGGATGCATTACTGAATACATAGATGTATTTAAGATGCATTACTCTACATACATGTATTTAAGATGCATTACATAGCCCATAATGAGTAATGTGACTAATATTTGTTTTTTTGCTTCCCTCTGGAATATGTAGGGGTGGGACGTATGCCCACCCCCCTTGTTCTCTGTAAAGCGCATTGTGTTGTCTTTGGGTATGAAATGTGCTATACAAATAACGCTTTGATTGATTGATTGATTGATTGAATATTGGATCGGTCTAATATCACTCAGATTGAACATGGTAAGGACACATATCACTACTATTGTCTTTGTTTTGAATTACATATTTGATTTCACCAAATTATTTGATTTATAGCAACTGTATTAAGAATATCTCCAGTGCAGATGAACATTGTAACAGTTTAACAGTGCAGTGATGTGTAACGCCCCTGAAGAGCACACATTCACAGAGTAAACAACGTGATGTTATATTATCAGATATTCTACTGTCCTGTGCGCTTGTGATGGTCGTTGTGTCTGAGAGGAGTTTTGATCTGTGAGTACCAAACCATGACTGTGTCAATCATTTCAGGGTTACCACGAACAGTCCATCCCTAACATGTTTAGGTATTCAAGGGTAGGGTGTAAAGGGTGACACTTTTTGAAGTACAAAAACCCTCCTAAAAAACATGTGAATCAATAGGGTACGGTGATGCACTTTAACAGTGTGCAGTAAACGTGGGCAGCATTATGGTGAGGTTCTTGTATGTATCTGGTCTGTTTAAATGCTCAAATAATCCACTTTTACACAGTTTAGGCGTGTGCAAAAAACCCAGACCCCATTTCGGTTCTCTTTGTCACTGCAAATCTGTGCCAAAGATCACATTTTGGGGGAGACTTCATTTTTAGGTCCGTTAAATTTCATTTGTAAAAGAAAGAATAATGGTTTCACTACTTTGACATAAACATGCCGTTGCCTCTGGTGTGTAGTATATGCCTCACTCCCAGGAAGTGGAGTGAGAGAGAGACTATTTGTCTGAGCATATGAGTTCCTGTTTACTATTTCATGATTTCAATGCCTGCCTCTGAGATGAAGAAAATAAATGAAAACACATTACTCTTTAATTAATATCAAAGCGCGGGGAGCGGCACGTTACAGCCACGTACTGTAAATACAGAAATCACGCTGCTAGCTCTTTTTTATTATTTATGCGCGTGGACTCGTAGTCACATTTCATTAAAGCGCAGCGGAGGTGGAGAGGTCAGCGGCAGTCTGCGTTTGACGAGACGGAGGAGACGGAGGAGACCCCGGAGCGCGGCGGACGCCACGTGGCGTCTCCCAGGCCTGGCACCGGCGCCGCCGGCAAGCTTGATTGGCGTCCCGGGCTTTTGTTTTAGCGCCAAAACTTGTGGAGTCGCAGATGTCAGGATATCCTTCGCCTCAGCCACTGACAAGGCGTCAGGGACACGACGGAGGAGCGACTCGGACAGGATGGGCTCAAACCTCCAGCTAACATGGCCTCATCATCACAGTGGCCTTTAGACGCCAATACAGTTCAAGAGATGTGTGGGGGTCTGGCAGAGAATGATGGCCAGTAAAGAAACAATGTTAACACACAATCACAAGTTGAGTGTGTTTGACCACGGCCATCTGGAGAAGATGGGCGGTTGTGGATTTCTTTAATGTAGAATATATCTTTCTTTCTTTTTTCTCAGCTGGCATGATGCCAGTCACTAATTTCTCCTGGTCAGAAGCCATGTTTACACTTGAGGCTATTTCATCATACAAACACGTGTGTCTCCAAGGACTCTTTGGGCATAAAAATGATTTATATTTTATTTTCCAACCTGAAAATAGGATATATTTAATTACTTTGGTGGGAAAAACAGATCCATCCTATGGTGAGTTATGGACAATCTTCTTCATAAGTGGAGTAAATACTGTATCAGGTGTAAATCTATCTGTAATACGAAGGTCTGATGAATATCAAGCTTAAGATGTAAATGTGTCTCAAAACATAAGTGAGAAGGGTTTAAGAGCGGTCAGATCACTGACAGTCATTTGTGTCTTTTACTGCTTGAGTGAGGATATTGTTGGAGTCCTACTGTATATAGTTATCGTTGAAGTTATATAAACGTCCAAGAATTAAATGTCATATCCAACTATACTGTATGGTTTTCCTCATGGAGGCGGAATAAAGAGTTAATAGTGTAAATAAGTATTTTTCGAAGACATGCAAATGTAGATGGTTGCAAATGGCATTTCTGCGATATCAAGCCTTGTTAGCGAGAGAGTAGCAAACAGTAAGGATAATCAAGACACCTTGTCACTTGCTTTTTTATCTTGTTCCTTCTTGTGAAGAAAAAGCACTTTGAATCCGCTAGTTTCACCGCATTTACATGACAAAGCCTGAGAGAACGAGGTAGAAGAGAGAGGTGACGAACCACCCTCCACCGCTCTCCTGAACACACACACACTCACACACACACTCACACGCACACACACACACACACACACCACCCTCCACCGCTCTCCATCAACATGCCTCCACTACACACTCCCACACACACACACACACTCACACACGCACTCACACACACCACCCTCCACCGCTCTCCTGAACACCGATCAACATGCCTCCACTACACACTCCAACACACACACACACACACACTCACTCACACACACCACCCTCCACCGCTCTCCTGAACACACACACACTCACACACACACGCACACACACCACCCTCCACCGCTCTCCATCAACATGCCTCCACTACACACTCCCACACACACACACTCACACACACCACCCTCCACCGCTCTCCATCAACATGCCTCCACTACACACTCCCACACACACACACTCACACACACCACCCTCAACCGCTCTCCTGAACACCTATCAACATGCCTCTACTACACACTCCCACACACACACTCACTCACACACACACACACACCACCCTCCACCGCTCTCCTGAACACCTATCAACATGCCTCGACTACACACTCCAACACACACACACACTCACACACACACACACACACACACACACGCACACTCACACACATACAGTACACACCCACACACACACACACACACACACACACACACACACACACTCACACACTCACACACGCACACTCTCTCACACACACACACACACACACACACACACACACACACACACACACACACACACAATATACACTCATAGGCACAAATGCACTCATACACACTCTCTCACACATTTTTTTTTTTTTTAATTTCTCAATACAACTATCTGACAAGCAAACCCAAAGATCTCCCAATCCTAGTTTCACATCATAGCTACAGTCAGCAAAATAAATCCAAAGCGTTAAAATAAAGTTTTAATAGAAAGTGGGGGAGAAAAAAGGGGTATAAGCAAAAAGAGAGAAAGAGAGAGATTGAAAAAGAAATCACTCTTTTTTCCAGCAACT
>NW_028176721.1:0-20000 GCF_949987555.1 Borostomias antarcticus
GGCTCGGTGACGGGGATTGACAGCCGGCCGCCGGCTCAAAACGGTTTCCGGCTGCGATCGGCGAACAGGTAAATTTGTCAGCCGGGGTCGGAGAGACGGCCGATTTCGAGCGCTTTATATTTCCACATAATAGGGTCTTAAACAGGGCGTGGCCGGATCTTGGGGGGGACCTAGGGGGGATCTGGGGGGGATCTGCCGGGCGTTGGAGAGAGCAGAGCCCCTGGAATCCCCCGACGCCGCTTTCGCCCCGACCGTCCGGCTCGTCCGGCGCGCTCGGCCTCCCCTCGTATATTAAGACGCGGCCGGCCCTAATCTGCCCCGCCCCCGGGGGTGGGGGGGGGGGAGCCCTCTCTCTCTCTCCAGGCTGCTCACAGACGGAGCAGAGCCAGGCGGCGTGTCACACACACACACACACACACACACACACACTGGGGTTAGACATGCGCGCGCGCAATAAACATCGATGAAATGAAGTTGCCTTTTCTCAACCTGTGAAAGGGAACAAAGTCGTCTCCGGAAGGCGTGTTGACGCGCGCCTGACAGCAGACACGCACGCCGCTTAGCGACCGTACAGATCTCCGCGTCTCCGAGATGCGCTACGCGCGTCAGAACAACACGTACATGACAGACGCGTTAGGATGTTTGTTTTTTTTTGGGAAGGAGCGCCGCTTCGGGCGTCGGTCCCAACGGGGCGCGGGGGGCCGCGAGACCCGGCGCCTCGGTCGGTCAGAACAGTCGGTTTTGTTTAAAACACCGACTTTCGCGATAATGATCGCTAACGTGGTCCCGGTTACACACACACACACACACACACACACGCACACAGCCTGCCTCTTTGCTGTCAGAAGCAAAACAAATCCAAAGAGCGAGGTGTGTGTTTGTGTGTGTGTGTGTGTGTGTGTGTGCGTTGGAAGGAACACGGACATGACGGAGGGTACCCCGGGGCTCATGTTGATTTCCTTTCAAACACGCCCTTGTTCCAACACAAGCAGGGGGGGGTGACAGGGCTGCTGGGATGGAGGGATGAGAGAGGAGGAGGAGGGAGGAGGAGAAGCTCAGACGAGGAGGCAGGAGAGTGGAGGTGTAGAGGCGGAGGGGGGGGGGGGGTGGGGGGGGGGGACTGCTCGTGTGTGTGTGTGTGTGTGTGACACGGCCTTTTATGTGGCCTCACACGTTCTCTTACCCGGGACGCCTCCTGTTCATATGGAAAAAAACATCCCTTTGAAACCCCGGGCTGTGGCTTTTCATCTCATTTGCGGACGTGAGTGATGCTGAGACAGGAGAGGGGCCATAGGAGAGGGAGGAACGCCCGCCTCTCTCTCTCTCTCTCTCTCTCTCTCTCTTCTCCGGCATAATTTCATTTGCCGGGAGGATCGCGAGGCTGACATGGGAGGACTGATTTAATTGATTTTAATCATCCACCTGAGATTGGTGTTACATGGCCTCGTCTCAACCCCCATCCCTCCCCCTCTCTCTCTCTCTCTCTCTCTCTCTCTCACACCTCTCTTCTTCCTCCTCTCGTCTTAATGGGACCGCCCCCTCTCAAGTCAGCCAATGACAGGACTCTTTGGGACTGTCATGCGGCAGTATTTCCATAACTGATCACTTCTGTGTGTGTGCTTGCCCCTAGAATGTAACTTAGAGGCTTTGAGATGATTTTCCACACCCATACGTTCTTATTCTAAAGCCTATTGGCTCATTGGCCAATCAGTGACTCCACACAGACACCGTAGTAGTGATGATGTACATTACAGAGGCCAGGTGTTTTAGAAAGTGCCTTTGCATTTTATTACATGATCTCCACTATCAATAACCCATCAACAGAGTTTTCATGTGATATTAAGGAAGGGTGCTGGTGTTTCATGTGATATTAAGGAAGGGTGCTGGTGTTTATTGTGATATTAAGGAAGGGTGCTGGTGTTTCATGTGATATTAAGGAAGGGTGCTGGTGTTTCATGTGATATTAAGGAAGGGTGCTGGTGTTTAATGTGATATTAAGGAAGGGTGCTGGTGTTTAATGTGATATTAAGGAAGGGTGCTGGTGTCTCCCTGTCTGTGACCTCCAGGCCGCCAGCAGCAGTGGTTTGTGAGTTCACGTGGAGGCCAGCGTGTTCTCTCTCTCTCTCTCTCTCTCTCCGTGTCTCTCTCTCTCCTTCTCTCTGTGTCTCTCTCTCTCTCTCCGTGTCTCTCTCTCCCTCTCTCTGTGTCTCTTCCTCTCTCTCTGTGTCTCTCTCTCTCTCCCTCTCTCCCTCTCTCTCTCTGTCTCTCTCTCCCTCTCTCTGTCTCTCTCTCTGTGTCTTTCTTTCTCTCTCTCTACCTCAACCTGTCCTCACCCGGTTTTAAATCAAATCAAGATCATCTTCTACTCAGTCAAAATAATCTTAAAGTCGGTGAGTATCATTTTTTTCTTTCCTCAAGAGTGGTCAAAGTCAATTTATTCCAGCCAATCAAAGAGCAGCTTACAGGCGAGCCCCTGCAGCTCTCTGTGGGTCAACCCACACAAGCGAAGGCAACTCTACACGTCTGCTTGTGAACTGATAGTTTCCCCTTCCCCCCCCCCCCCCCCTCCAGAAGACGTCCGTTTTAGGAGGGCAGAGCAGGACACAGTAGCATTACATTACATTTACATTACATTACAGTCATTTAGCAGACGCTTTTATCCAAAGCGACTAACAATAATTGCATTTAACGTAGGAAGAGCCAATGTACTACTACTTGCCAGAACTCACAAGTGCATCTTCTCTCTAAAACAAGTGACTAAGAGCATAATCTAGTGCTGAAGGCAAAGTGCAAGAATAGCAATCTAAAGTACAGTGCAATATAATACAATAAAATACAATAAGTGCTTAGGAGGGAGGATTGTTGTCGTACTTCTTGTAGAGATGAGTTTTGAGCCTGGGGTGAAAGATGGGCAGCGACTCTGCTGTCCTGACATCAGTGGGCAGTTCGTTCCACCACTGCGGGGTCAGGACAGAGAAGAGCCGTGACCGTGTCGATCGACCGCGCCATTCTAAACTAAACTGGAGTCATTAGCGGGAAAGTGGGTCGAGGAGTGTTAGATGAGCTGACACGAGAATAACAGGACCAGAAACAGGCCGAGAACGAGGTTGATGCTTGAACATGCCTGAGGTTTACTATAACTTACTTACTTACTAATCTTTGCTACATAACTTTTTTGTATTTCTTCTATGTACGTAACTTTCCTACTGTGTACTATTTGCCCCACTATTTTATTTTAAGACTGTATATTTATTTGCCCAGGGACTGCGGGTGGAAATTAGCTGTTTAGCTATAACCTTGTACAGTGCATCTCTCCCTATTCTATAGGGTAAATGTCTACTGTACCTTGTCCCTGTCTTAAAAATAAATCAAATCAAATCAATCAATCAGATCTGTTCTGAGCATGAGAGCGATGCACTTAGCAGATGACATTCATAGATCAGGGTCAATATGAAGAGCCTGGTATCATCCACTGTAACTGATCATAGTTGGTTATCTTTTCTGTGTGTGTGTGTGTGTGTGTGTGTGTGTGTGTGTGTGTGTGTGTGTGTGTGTGTGTGTGTGTGTGTGTGTGTGCGGTACACCCCTCAACAGCGATCAACAACACAGGACATGTGATGCTGCGTATCACAATCACATATCACAATCTAATGTAACTCAGTCAAAGTGGCATGCGTGTGATTGATGGATCTGGTTGTTGTAAGCAAACAACACAAGCACGGTGTAACGCACGGTTGGACATCATTACAGACCACACGTTCACGCCGTGTACATTCAAATACTGCTCTGTGCACTTGTGACTTGACCAGAATTAGTTGACGGGTGGATCAATATGTAATTATAGCTGAAATATAGCAAACAGCACAACAATGGACAAATATGTCAGGGTAGCATTTTCGACTTGATTGCTACACATAGCCATGCACACACATGCGCGCACACGCACACACACACACACACACACACACACACACACACACACACACACACACACACACAGTACAGTGTTAACGGCGCCAATGCCAGACCCGGGTCCTTGCGGACTGTTGGATGATGGCGTCTCTGCCCTTGATTCCTTCTGTGGTTTTGAATTCTGCACTGTCCTCCACCCCTGCTTTAAAACCCTTCATTAATCTGCCCTGAATACAATGACATACATCTTTAATGTGCTTGCTGTCACATCTCATTTCACTTACGAGAGCCGCCGAGTGAATGACAGCGAGCAATATTAATAAATTTAACATGGGGGCCGTATAAATTTTTAACAGACCAAGAATGTGAGGTCGAGTTTTCTCTACTGTTTTATTTGGGGTATTTCCCCCCCCCCCTCTCTCTCTCTCTCTCCCCCCCCGTAAAGAGTGATCCTAGCGTTAGAGAGGAGGGCTCAGTATAAATACATTTACATGTCATTAATAAGTAAATTAGGAAAATGCCTTTCAAGTGGAGACAAGTACATAAGCATAATCTCCACAGTGGAGCCGGGTAGCCTTTGATAAACCACAGAGGAATAACCACGGTGGAGCCTGATGTCATGCTGCTCGCGTCTCAACCCCGCGCACAGCACACCTATAATTACCAAAGACCACCAGTCTCACCCCCCTAGCTGTCTGTCTCTCTGCTAGCTGTCTGTCTCTATCCTAGCTGTCTGTCTCTCTCCTAGCTGGCTGTCTCTCTCTCCTAGCTGTCTCTCTCTCCTAGCTGTCTCTCTCCTAGCTGTCTCACCCCCCTAGCTGTCTGTCTCTCTCCTAGCTGTCTCACCCCCCTAGCTGTCTGTCTCTCTCCTAGCTGTCTGTCTCTCTACTAGCTGTCTGTCTCTCTCCTAGCTGTCTGTCTTTATCCTAGCTGTCTGTCTCTCTCCTAGCTGTCTGTCTATCTCCTAGCTGTCTGTCTTTATCCTAGCTGTCTGTCTCTCTCCTTGTTGTCTGTCTCTCTCCTAGCTGTCTGCTCTCTGTCTCTCTCCTAGCTGTCTGTCTCTCTCCTAGCTGTCTCTCTCTCCTAGCTGTCTGTCTCTCTCCTAGCTGTCTCTCTCTCTCCTAGCTGTCTGTCTTACTCCTAGCTGTCTGTCTCTCTCCTTGTTGTCTGTCTCTCTCCTAGCTGTCTCTCTCTCCTACTGTCTGTCTCTCCTTGCTGTCTGTTTCTCTCCTAGCAGTCTGTCTCTCTCCTAGCTGTCTGTCTCCTCTCCTAGCTGTCTGTCTCTCTCCTAGCTGTCTGTCTCTCTCCTAGCTGTCTGTCTCCTCTCCTAGCTGTCTGTCTCTCTCCTAGCTGTCTGTCTCCTCTCCTAGCTGTCTGTCTCTCTCCTAGCTGTCTGTTCTCTCCTAGCTGTCTGTCTCTCTCCTAGCTGTCTGTCTCTCTCCTAGCTGTCTGCTCTCTGTCTCTCTCCTAGCTGTCTGTCTCTCTACTAGCTGTCTATCTCTCTCCTAGCTGTCTGTCTCTCTCCTAGCTGTCTCTCTCTCTCCTAGCTGTCTGTCTCTCTCCTAGCTGTCTGTCTCTCTCCTAGCTGTCTGCTCTCTGTCTCTCTCCTAGCTGTCTGTCTCTCTCCTAGCTGTCTCTCTCTCTCCTAGCTGTCTGTCTCTCTCCTAGCTGTCTGTCTCTCTCCTAGCTGTCTCTCTCTCCTAGCTGTCTGTCTCTCTCCTAGCTGTCTGTCTCTCTCCTAGCTGTCTCTCTCTCTCCTAACTGTCTGTCTCTCTCCTACCTGTCTGTCTCTCTCCTAGCTGTCTGTTTCTCTCCTAGCTGTCTCTCTCTCCTAGCTGTCTGTCTCTCTCCTAGCTGTCTGTCTCTCTCCTAGCTGTACGTCTGTCTCCTAGCTGTCTGTCTCTCTCCTAGCTGTCTCTCTCTCTCCTAACTGTCTGTCTCTCTCCTAGCTGTCTGTCTCTCTCCTAGCTGTTTCTCTCTCTCCTAGCTGTCTGTCTCTCTCCTAGCTGTCTCTCTCTCCTAGCTGTCTGTCTCTCTCCTAGCTGTCTGTCTCTCTCCTAGCTGTCTGTCTTCTCTCCTAGCTGTCTGTCTCTCTCCTAGCTGTCTGTCTCTCTCCTAGCTGTCTGTCTCTCTCCTAGCAGTCTGTCTCTCTCCTAGCTGTCTCTCTCTCTCCTAGCTGTCTGTCTCTCTCCTAGCTGTCTGTCTCTCTCCTAGCTAGGAGCTGCTTCACGTAAATTAGCATCCCAGCCAGCAGCCAGTCCACACTAATCAGTTCACACCAGCAGGACGACAGAGAGGGAAGGTAGGAACAGTTACTGAAAAAAACAAATGATCAACACCTCCCTCGCTCCACCCCTCCGTCCCTCGCTCTCTTCCTCAGCTCGTAATAACATTCAAATATTAAGATTAATTCAGTCAAAGCTCGCACATCCCCAAAAATTAACGATTAAGGATACTATTTCAGCTGAGAGAGTCTGTGTGTGTGTGTGTGTGTGTGTGCATGTGTTTATGTGGCTGTGCACGTCTGTGTGTGCGTGCGTGTGTGTGTGTAGGCATGCGTGTGGTGTGTGTGTGTGTACGCGTGTGTGTGTGCGCACGTGTGTGTGTGTGTACAGTACGCACGTGTGTGTGTGTGTGTGTGTGTGTGTGCACGCACGAGCTGCACCGGCTGACTGTGTGCCGTGGTTCTGGCTTGTTCGTCGGCGGGTCCCAGCAGGGGTGATTCGCGGCGCACGCGGGCCCAGAGACGGCGCTGCTGTCGGTCTGTGTTTGGGGAAAAGCGGGCCACGCTTGGTATGAGCCATGTTTCTGCAGTAGCTTTAGCGATTATAGGGGAAATTATATGCAAAGCCGGGGTCCTGATCCAAAGTTAATTTATAATTGTGTAGAACTTATTAATTAGTGATGTTGTTATTAGAGGAGCATGCACTTTAGGGGATTATCCGTTTTCTAAGCATGACTACATGTGCTGTTCCTCAGTCACCGTTATTCTCCCTGCCTCGCCTCTGTTCCAAATGAACCCTCCATGAAGTGGGAGTCTGGGTCTGGTCAGTCTTCCATGTCAAATAGTTGTTTGCGCATTCAGCGTTCCGTGGGTTCCCCTTCACGCGCCAGACTGGGTTCTAATGTGATAGATAAGCCCGGGTGCTGAGAGAACGTAGCCGCCAACGACTCTGCTCACTCCGAATCGGATGTGTTTGTACAAATGGCGTTGGCGTCGTTAGGCCTGGGCAAAAGCGTGACACGCCATTGGCAGAGCACGGAAAAATATCTATTATTAAAAAAACGAAAGGGGGAAAAAAAAGAAGAGAAATGTCAAAAGCTTCAACGAGAGGGTCTAGTAATAACAGATTACATTTTCTCATTACCTCGCTGCTAATGTGAGTATATCCCGATGTTGCCTTCAACACTAGATTATGCTCTTAGATTAGACACTAGATTATGCTCTCACTTGTTTTAGAAAGGAGATGCACTTGTGAGTTCTGGCAAGTAGTAGTACACCGACGTTTCCTACGTTAAACGCAATCACTGGATAAAAGTGTCAGTTAAATGATTGCAATGTAATGTCGATCGGCCAATCAGAGCTCACGAACAGACGGTCAACGAGAGCTACGTACTGTACACGTACAGTAGCACTGCCACAAGGCACTCGCACCTGAAATAAGTTTCTATTGTACATGTGTGAGGAAAGAATCTGACACACTGCGACCCTTAACGTGGAGAGCATCTGTACACACATCACAGCGTCAAATTATTTTGAAGTGGTCGTCCCCAGTATCAGACAGAAAATGCTCTGGGTGCGCTCAAAAGAAATCCGCTCTCAAAGGGAACGCATCCTCAAAGTCGTCTAGCGGATCTGCTATTCTTTTTAATGTCTGGGGTAGGAACGAAGAGGAGAGGAGGAGAGGAGAGAGGAGGAGAGGAGGGAAGATTAGAAGATAGCCAAGGGAAAGAGGATGGATACGAGGGGAGGAGAGAGCAGGGGAGGAGAGAGGTGGCTTCGTCTGGCTGCTACGCGCATAACTAGCTGGCCTAGATACAGTCCCACAGTGCACCAGGGGAAGCAGAAACAGACCAGGGAGGTTGTTAGTAACAGAGATCACCTGGTCATTAACCCAGAGAGGGTGACCGACGCTGGACATCGCTGGTCATCGGGTTCCTGTGAGTTGATTTATAATGACATTAACACATTATCCTGGTCTTTAGGCTGTTAGTGTGTGACCACAGCGTCACCGGGCAGTATCGGTGGTATAATTGGGTGTGTATGCTAGGGTATTCTCACTCATGATCAGGGAAGACTAGCAGAGACTAGCTTCAAACTGATTCCTTGGTGAGTTGTAGACGTGCAATTGGTCTCTCTTACGTCTCTCTGTCTGTATATTGTATACCCCGTGGTGTCAGGAACACCATATCCCCCTAAAAACATGCTCCCTGGAACTACCCACACCAAAACCATATTCCTGCGCTTGGGGAGACAGTGTGTGTGTGTGTGTGTGTGTATTTGCCCAATACAGTTTGTGTTTACAGCTTGCCGTGTGTGTGTGCCTATACGTGTATTGTGTGTATGTGTTTGCGCGCACGTGTGTGTGTGTGTGTGTGTGATCTACGACTCGGCTCCTAAGGTAAATAACCTCAGAGGGGGCTCCGAATGTCATCCTGCCTCTGAAGAGACGACGTGACACAGACCCCCTCCAGACCTCCTCCAGACCTCCTCCAGACCTCCTCCAGACCTCCTCCAGACCCCCTCCAGACCTCCTCCAGACCCCGGACCTCCTCCAGACCTCCTCCAGACCCTAGACCTCCTCCAGACCCTCTTCAGACCTCCTCCAGACCTCCTCATGACCTCCTCCAGACCCCTCCTCCAGACCCCCTCCAGACCCCCTCCAGACCCCCTCCAGATCTCCTCCAGACCCCCTCCAGACCTCCTCCAGACCTCCTCCAGACCTCCTCCAGACCTCCTCCAGACCTCCTCCAGACCCCCTCCAAACCCCCTCCACACCTCCTCCAGACCTCCTCCAGACCTCCTCCAGACCTCCTCCAGACCCCCTCCAAACCCCCTCCACACCTCCTCCAGACCTCCTCCAGACCTCCTCCAGACCTCCTCCCTTCTCCAGACCTGCTCCAGACCTCCTCCAGACCTCCTCCAGACCTCCTCCAGACCCCCTCCAGACCCCCTCCAGACCTCCTCCAGACCTCCTCCAGACCTCCTCCCTCCTCCAGACCTCCTCCAGACCTCCTCCAGACCCCCTCCAGACCTCCTCCAGACCCCGGACCTCCTCCAGCAGCGCTGCTCCTCAGCGCCTCACACACACACACACCGCCCCATCCTCACTCAGCAACACAGGGACACACAGTCTGATTAATACTGAGAATATCACTTCAACCCCTCCCCCCCCAACACACACACACACACGCGCACATACACACACACACGCGCGCACACACACACGCACACACGCACACACAGCATCCATTTAAAGATTTGCTTTGTTTGTTCCTATCATGATAAATAGCATCCAAGAATTAAACAAGTCCCATTCATCATCAAATAATGCAGCATTAAGGGAAATCTAATTGTGTTCTATCCGCCCCTTGTCTGCTGTGGTTCAACTGTGTGATTCTAATTCCTGACAGATTCTGGAATGATCCGATCCTTTTAGCGTCTGACTGGATTAAGCATTTTTAGATCTGGCGGTGGGGGAGCTATTCGACATGTTTACAATGCCAGTCATGAAGTAGGTGTTGTTGTTTAATCTGATAAATATGTATTAAGAAAACATCAGAGGATTAGAGATATGCACACAGCATTGCAAAATCACAGGTAAAGGGACATTTACGGGTTTGACGGGAGGACTGCTGACGATTCATTTACGCAGCCCTCTTATCTGGGTTGCGAATGGATTACGACATTGTATAACCTGAAGACCGATGCCATTGTTTGCACACAGCAGGGCCAAGAAACCAGTGAACGCCTATCGACTACTTCTCCACATTGGCCGACTTATTGCACCAATGTGACACAACAATGAACTCGCTCTCTATCACCGCGTCAACTTCTTCAAGTATTAACTTTTGAGACGCATCCACAAAGGTCACAGTCGCCCCGGATTTAACAAGGTATCATAACGCTCTGTGAGAATAAAACATAATGGCGGGGATAAATTGCGATTGGACGGGCAGAGACCCGCTGATTTACAGTGATATTCTACACATTCCAGGGCATATTAAGAGTGCCCTAAAAAGAACATTAAGAAGTCGCATAAAAAGCCAAATTAAAGAGCTGGGGGACCTTAATGTAAGGTGGGAATCAAGAGAGAGATAAATTGTTCAGAGACGACGCTGTTTAAGCTTCCTTCCTGGGTGGTTGGTTGACTGGTTGGAGGAGGATGTAGAGGAGGAGGTTCGAGGAGGAGGAGGAGGAGGAGGCGTGTGTTTCCGCCACGGAATCAAGTCCGCTTGTGGAGCTCATTAAAGGCTCATGCTAACAGGCCTCGTAAAATATGAAAAGGAATTAGCGGTCATAATTTGACAGAAGAACCAAGGCAACAATAATGACGGGAAATAAAGAGGCAGGCAGGGCGATGCTAAACTTAATGTCTCCCCTCCATTAGCGGGCGCGCGGAGCAAATGTCATTCATATTTTAGCCACCGAGCCCCTCTAATTGGCTGCCACTTTCTTCTCCCGAATTACATTTGCAGATTCCCTGCCTCTCACCTCTCAAGCCGAATCATTTGAATTCAAAAGGGAGCGAGCGAGAGTGACAGGCAATGAGAGAGGAAGAGAGAGAGAAGAAGAAGAAGAAGAAGAAGCAGAAGAAGAAGAAGAAGAAGAAGCAGAAGAAGAAGAAGAAGAAGAAGAAGAAGGGGAGGGGGGAGAAAAACTTTCAACTCCGGTTCTTTTTTTAATGAGATAAAAATTTCCCGCTTCCCTCCGTTTCCCTGCTGTAATTGCTGATTATGTTGTTATACAGCCGGGCTCTCCTCTCCTCGCCCGCCCTCCTCCCCTCCATCACCCTGATTCGCGCTGGCGTCGCTGGGGCATCAAAGGCAGTGACGAGAGGTGCGGGGCCTCATTTGGACGCCCCCCCGCCCCCACCCCGTGACCACAGGTAGACCCAAGGTAAACATGGCACCGCGGTTGCCCGATAATTACCCCTGCGGGTCTTCTGGGGAAGCCCCGTATCTCATGACCCCTGTGATAATAGGGCTTAAGGCTGTATTGTATTCCTTTTGACAGTTTAATTAGGAATTCAGCTGTAAGGGCACAACGCCCGGCTCTCCGGTATGAATATTTAAAAGGAGTGGCAGAGAGAGAGATCATGAAAGAGGCCGTGGCTGAGCTACATGACAGACAGGCGGATATTAGCCAAGTGATTCTAATCAATGAGCCCTTGATCTCCTCCATATTAATACACTGCCTGCTGCTATTAAACCTCATCATACCGGGCAGGGGGTCGGCGGGAGGGAGGGAGGGAGGGAGCGAGGAGGGGCAGGTGAGGAAGTGAGGGTTGTGTCGAGGTCGACAAGGGGTGGGGTGGGGTGGGGGGGGGGCTGGAGGGCTAGGACGGGGGGTGGGTGGGGGGGTGGAGAGGTGCAGGGCTGCCGGAAGAGGGAATGGAGAGATGGAGGTGGATGAGGAGGGTGTCTGGGGGGACGAGAGTGGGCCGGACTGCGACGTAGCCCTGCTGTAGACACGTACCCGCTACGGGGCCGCCGGTGGGGACGGTCTCGGGGCGAGAGCGATATGCAGCCTGACAAGGTGAGGGAGCGCGGCATGCGGGCGAGCTACACCCGGGGGCCCCCGGCCGGGACCGCAGAGAGCCAGCCGGGAACCAATGGAGACCCGTCATACAAGGCAAGCTACCTGTAGTTAACTAACTAACCTGTAGTTAGCTAACAGTTTTGCCCGCTTCCCAGGGACCAGTAAACTCTGTTCGGCCAAGAGGAATGCCTCATGCAGTTGTCTGATCGGACAAGTAAAAAATGAATATGATAAATTGGCCTTGTGTTGCTAACGTTACGTAACGTGTAAAATACAGTTTGAGCCGAAGCGGAGCTGCTCCATTTGAGCTACGCGCTGATGTCTGTCTGTCGGTCAGCCCTTCAAGCGTAGCGCTGCCTGATGGATTGTGTCTTTTTGGCTGGCTGAACTAACACTAGCTTGCGTTAATGTTCCTCCAGCCACCTAAAAAATGCCAATCAAAATAACAGAAAACAGCAGCTGTTACCATTATAACACCTTCTGTTATAATGGTAACCTACAATACATCTGATTAAAATATGTCTATAAACCATATGATTTATTAAGTGTCTGTGTGGTTACTTTTTTATCCCGACTTTTTCTCCACTTCACCCTCATTTTGTCTGTTCTCAAGTCCTTTTTACACTGGCGCTCAACACATTAGCTACCTAGTTAGCTAGAAGCTAGTTAGCTAGAAGCTAGAAGCTAGTTAGCTAGAAGCTAGTTAGCTAGAAGCTAGTTAGCTAGAAGCTAGTTAGTTAGCTAGAAGCTAGTTAGCTAGAAGCTAGAAGCTAGTTAGCTAGAAGCTAGTTAGCTAGCTAGTGCTACCTGTAAATACACGGTGCTACTGGAGGCAGTATCGCTTCCATTCTGCCGCAACTGTTAATTTAAGACCGAAAAGAAGAAAGTATCAACAAGGAACAACGTGGTTGTGAACCAGAGCAAGATCCTGGTGCGAAATAGGTACCTAACGTTAATGATGAGCGCTGGTGGTGACAAAACGACTAACGTTAATGCCGAACAGACAGAAAATGAGGGTGAAGAAGTGGAGAAAAAGGTGCGATGTAAGGTATCAAAAGTGTGGAAGTTCTAACTTCGTTAGATTAGTCGCTTACCAAAATAATCATTTATCCCAGCCCTAGCCGTCACACGCATGTCTGTCCTCGATTAGGGACTAGTTACTGTAGGTGGCACGAACCGAGCTGGTACGAACGCTTACCAGTATCCTGCATTACCAGCACACACATCACCCCCGCGTACCGAGTTACTTGATTACAAATGCGAGCGCAACCTGGCCCTGCCGTGGCTGAATGTGGGGTGAAGGGTTTTACTCGTGAGTCTCACCCTATTAGTGACGGACTGATGAAGAGGAGTGGTCTGAGGCGGATGTTATACCACTTCTCTGGCCAGTAGTGACCCTGAGGCTCTCTCTCCCACACACACACACACACACACACACACACACACACACGCCCACACAGCTCTGACACCGAGGTTGCGTCGTGCCCTCTCAGACGGGCGGGCGTTATAAAGAGTGTATGACGGTGGCTCTGGGGAGGCTAAACAGGAAACAAACACCGAGTCGGAACAGGAAGTTCTTGGCTCGTGGCGGCGCTGCGAAGGAGCGCGGCCTCGCTCGGAACGCCCCGGCCGGGGGGGGGACCTCAATCTGGAAGCCATTAGCGTCACGGCCCGCGTCGAGCACATTCCACATGACCTCGGCGGTGCGTCTGTTAAGGCCGTCAGCGCCGGGTATTTGGGTCGGGTTTACTTTCTGGAGCTTAGCAACATAAATGTGTTGTCGGTGAACTATTAAACACAGCGGACACATGTTGGCAGGCCGGCGGGCGGCGCAGGGCGCCTGAGTGGAGCTGATTAGGGAGCAGGCCGTGAAATAATAGGCTAAACACTCTCCCCCCGCAGGCTTTAACTCTCCCAGAATGCACTCTGTTCAACCCCCCCCCCCCACACACACACACACCCCCCCACACACATAGCCTCACAGCCCCAGCCTCTCCAGCCTTACACACACACATGCACCTCCCACCCCCCCCACACACATACACAGCCTCACAGCCCCAGCCTCTCTCAGCGCCAGCCTCTCCAGCCTTACACACACACACACATGCACCCCCCCCTCCCCACACACACAGCCTCACAGCTCCAGCCTCTCTCAGTGCCAGCCTCTCCAGCCTTACACACACACACATGCACCCCCCCCCCACACACACACACACACAGCCTCACAGCTCCAGCCTCTCACAGCTCCAGCCTCTCTCAGCCTCCAGCCTCTCTCAGCCTCAGCTCTAACCCGGCCTCTCTGAACGTCGACCTCCACCCTTCGAACCACGGCCCCCTTCTGTGGGGAAGTACCAGACCCTGGCAGCCTCGCCCCGTGATGCCGTGACGGTCGATAGGACGTTGTCAGGACGTTAGGATTTAACCATCTATGCTTTGGGTCACGCACAGGAAATGGAACGAGGAAGGAGGGGGAAAAAAACCCTCAGAATAAGAAGAGGAGCATGAGGAAGAGGTGATATATAGGATTCTCCTCACTTCAGCACCCCCCTCTCTCTCTCTCTCTCTGTCCATCCCTCTCTACCTCCTCCCACCTTTTCCTCTTTGTCCTCTCCCTTTCTCTCTCTCTCCCCCCCCTCTCCCTCTCTCCCCCCCTCTCTCCCTCCCTCTCTCCCTCCCCCCCCCTCTCTCCCTCTCTCTCTCCCCCCCCCCTCTCTCTCTCTCTCTCTCTCTCTCTGTCCATCCCTCTCTACCTCCTCCCACCTTTCCCTCTTTGTCCTCTCCCTTTCTCTCTCTCCCACCTCCCTCCCTCTCTCCCTCCCTCTCTTCCTCTCCCACCCCCCCTCTCTCCCTCCCTCTCTCCCTCCCTCTCTCCCTAAGCAGTAATAAGGGATTCCATCACCCTCTCCTTGGAACGCTGGTCTTTTGATTTAAACCCAGGTCATGTTTCATACAATAACAGAGCAGCACCTGGCTAACTTGTTAGGCCGCACTTAGCCGGTATAAATCAGCCTTTAATAGATACAGGGCATGACTATTTACTGCCTGCCTCGTTCAGCTGGAAACCGAGAGCAGTCCGGAGCTGTTTAAGTCTTTTAAACACCCACTGGTCGGCGTCCGGGGGAACGGTGAGACATATGATATAACCGGGCGCTATGGAAAAAGGATATACGCAAAGACAAACGGATCCGATGGAACGGTCTCTTTTTATGGGTTTCCCGGATCAGAGTTGAAGCTATTTGGCTCCTCAAAGTACAGTAATAACTAATGTTTCGCTGTATTTCAGGGGTGTGATTCGGTTGTGATTTACACGCATGCACACATACTGCACACACACACACAAACACACACACACACGCACACAAAACACACGCACACACTTGTTGCCTCATGTTTTCACGCCAAAGCATCAACAGCAATATGCTTGACTTTTCTCCCAACAGACTGCTTGTGGACCAACAGACTGCATGTGGGGATGCGTGACACACAAATATGGGGCCCTCCGTCACACAGACACACACACACGCGCACGCGCACGCACACACACACACGTTCCCCAGGGTTCTCCTAATAGCAGGGCTTAGCCGTCTTTAATAGCCCATTACTGTCTTATCACTACAGTTTGTTTGCATCAAATGACAGCTTGAGAAAAGGAGTGCTCTAATTAAAGGACTGACAAAAGATAGAGTGGGTAGTTATCAGACACGAGGATGTCTTATACGACAAATAAAATCAGAGCAAAATTAAAAGACTAATCGTCAACCTGCTCATTATTAATGATAGCAGAGTAATTGTGATTAGATTATTACCGTAAAGCAGAAACACAGAAGGTCCAGGGGGCCTTGGGTGGAGGGTGATGGCATCAGTAGGATGGACATCCAAAATGACATGGCTAATATAAATGAATGGGTCATCAGGGAACTCCCTCTCTCATTAAAGGGAGACACTACAGTCAAAATGGTGTTTTTTCGTCCGAACTTCAATTTTCAGATTTTTCGATATTCTTCTACTATAACATGTATACTATCACTACATTAACAGAGAAATGGCGAGACTTGATTAAAAACTGCTACTTTTCAAATTGTTGTACCTGAAAAGTAGAGGCTCGTTTGAATCAGCGTGACGCTGGTCAGAATGTAAACAATCGCCACATGAACGGGACTGTCATGCATAGAGGTTTAGGCTAAATGTCCCCATATTGTTCTGGTTAGCCTACAACCTTCTTTTACAAAACCTTTCAACTGCATCCTACCTTACCATTTCTGCAATTCTGTACTTTAACCTATATTAAACATCCTTGAAATGAAATCTTGTCAGTTTGCCAGCTCCATAGTGGGTGAAGAGATGGAATGCTGTATGCATATAGGTAATGACACCAGTTCGGTGACACCAGTCAGAGAATAGTTGGAAAAAGTTTGTGGATTCAGTTTTCCAATGGGTAGACCTGGAGACTAAGGAGTGTTTTGTCTGCTAGTAGGTGGTATTCATTCTGTTCACAACAAGGCGATGTGCAGCCAGGCGAAATAGCTCCAGGGGACCTGGTCCCAGGCGAGTTGAACAGCTGTCCACCCAGAGACGGGATCTCTCGTTGCGGCATGAAGTTCGCGACTAACCCGCCGAGCTCGAAACAGAATGAATACCACCTATTAACAAACAAAACATGTTCAGTCACAATTATACTGTTTAAACTAAGATGGCTGGATAAAAAAATATGTTTTTCAACGGATATATTGGACGAAAGTAGATTAATCAGCAAGCCGCTTTTCATCGCTTACTCAGAGCGGGGAGAGCAATCTGTTCGTGGACTACAAGAACGCGTCATTGATACCTTTAACTGCGCATGTCAAAGGTATCAGTGACACGTTTTTTCAAAGATGGCGCGGTTCAATAGGGCTTCACTTTAGATTTCGAATCCTGGGGGCCAGGTTCAATTTCAATACATTGCATTAGTTATACCATGGTCTGAATGTTGTTCTGTTGACACTAAACCTGCTAACGTTGAACAGCTATCATTAGTGAATTTGCTAGCTAAAGCTAACTTGCATAAATGCGATCACAAAGCTAATTTCAAAACAGCAAACCATCAGGTCAAGAGACATAATAAAGAATACATTGTCTCATACTTACTGTCCGCTGTCGACGAAGAAATAGGCCTTAAGTTACTGTTTGAGTTACTGTATGGTTTGTTTTTGCTGTTCAATATATCTTGATTGGTAGATGAAACGTCAACGTACATTATTATTGATTCCCATTGGTTGTATACCTTAGTAAGGCGAAGCATTTGCCTGAAAATTTGTGAACTTCAAATACAGTTTATGAAAAAATGTGCACGAATTGGGAGTGCCAACAAGTGCATTTGTATTAAGAAAAAAGTAATCTAAACAATATTTAAAATCTGGCTAATCCATCCATGGGGTTCATTCATTTCCATAACTAAAGCAGATTCCACGTCTTGGCCCAGGGCCTAAACCCAGCTGTAAATATTTACGTTTTTAGTATATTGTCAAAACAAAAGTAAAACTTTAAGCCTGACTTTATCCATTGCTTAGATAGAAGTTACCGAAATATATGCAAATGTATGCATATTTAATGAGTTATTGCCTAATTTGCATAGCTAAACTTTTTTTTTTTTAGATAAAGTGTAATACAAAAAATATTTCTCTTGATGTGAAGATACAACTGGTAAAAATTCAGGAGGATATCTTTAAAGAAAAAAAAAAATCCTATTCAACTGTAGTGTCTCCCCTTAAAGGAAAATGCTCGTTTTTGACAACCTGGACCTTATTTACGACATATTATAAGAAGTTTGACTCACCCAGATCACTTTTGTGTTGTTCGGAGGCCTGTAGAAGAAATTTAAAATCCAGCGCGAGCCAGTATATCCATGTAATGGCGGCGCACGGGGCAAAGGGAATGCAGTTTCTCAAAATCCATTTTCGGCCGCTAAACGGTTGTTTTCATCAATCAGATTGCATGAATCGACAGTAGAGATTCCTCTACGTGAGCCATTCTTTCGGTTTTCAAATACGTGGTCTGTAGCCTCTGTAATATGATCTTTACACTGGCTATTCTCCCTCACATTCTCTGCGCTACGATCGGATTGTTGCTGACGAATGACGACGACAATATTCTCGGCACCAACTACGATCGTAGCGCAGAGAATGTGAGGGAGAATATCCAGTCTGCGCGCTGGCCTGTGCGCATGCGTGCTGGAGCAAGTGGGGGAGAGGCGTGTAAAGATCATATTACAGAGGCTACAGACCACGTATTTGAAAACCGAAAGAATGGCTCGCGTAGAGGAATCTCTACTGTCGATTCATGCAATCTGATTGATGAAAACAACCGTTTAGCGGCCGAAAATGGATTTTGAGAAACTGCATTCCCTTTGCCCCGTGCGCCGCCATTACATGGATATACTGGCTCGCGCTGGATTTTAAATTTCTTCTACAGGCCTCCGAACAACACAAAAGTGATCTGGGTGAGTCAAACTTCTTATAATATGTCGTAAATAAGGTCCAGGTTGTCAAAAACGAGCATTTTCCTTTAAGAGACAAGTTAGATTGGGACGGACGGCACACAGGACACCAACACCAGGCCCACCCTCCCGTCTGCTTCTCTCTCTTTCTCTCTCTCTCTCTCCCCTCATCCCATGTTCTCTCTCTCCCCTGTCACTGTTTCTCCCTTTCTCTCTCTCCCTTAATCTCCCCCGCCTGCCCCCCCCCCTCTCTCTCTCTCCCTCTTCCTTTGTCCGTCAACCCCCCCCCCCCCCCCCCATCCCTCTCTATTCCCTGAAGCGACCCCACCCCCTCCCCCCACAAGCAGTCGCCACAGCTGAGCAGCAGCGTACCTGAAGGCTTCCTGACAACATGTTACATTTTTAATCTGCGTTGTATATGTGCGGTTGCGATGCGGTCGAGGGGAGGGAGGCGGCCGGTGTTCCATGTGGTCTTTCACGGTCCGCCGACCCCGAGACCCGCAGCTGAGGACAGAGACACCGGAGGGGGAGGGGTAGGAGGAGGAGGAGGAGTGGGAGGAGGAGGAGGAGGAAGAGGTGGAGGAGGAGAAGTATCGTAGCTCCTCTATGACATCATCTCAGGGAGCCCCGTAAATAGCTTTGAACCCTGACCTCGCCGAGGGCTAACCTGCCCTGAACCCTGACCTAGCCACTCAGCTCTTTTCCAGCACAATAATAACTATCATATTCTGTTAGGAATCAATCAATTATTTTAGCACGGGTAATTATCAACTCTGCACCAGTCAGCTATTTTTTTTTCTGTAGACGTTGATTATGAGCGTGTGTTTTTAAATGATCTGGAACAAGGTCAGTTTATTCACATTACAGGTGCGCTTGATTTGACTTGCCTCGGGGCGGTGCAGCTAACGGGAAGCGATCAGAAGTGCACACCTCGCTCAGGTGGAGGAAGTGGAAACTCAAATTAAGCGCTTTGAAACAGGTGCTGATTCGCTCCAGTCACACTGACACCATTTTGTTTTCACTCGTATGCATCAGTTAAGTTTTAATCCAATGATGACTTTAATCTTCCGAACCCCGCCCCTCTCAGACAGACAGACAGGCTTATCCTTATACTATATAGAAATGGTACTTTGTAATTTATAAATTTGTAGTTTGTATTTTATGTGATTTTTTCACATTTGGCAGCATCCACTTCAAGATTATTATTATTTTTGGCGCGTCATTTCTCCCCCTTGCGCTTTTGTTTATGCTTAGTTATCTTCATCCATCTTTCTCCATCCTCACGCATTTGACACGTGAAACTGACAGAGGGAGGGGTGAGGCCTACATATGATTGGGCCAGCCCAGTGTCAGTATAGAAAATGGACCAATGGGCCGCTGTTCCTGCTTTATGGGCCATTGGTTGGCCCCCCAATAAATGTAAAAAATTATATAAAAAAAATAAAAATAATATTTTTTAGATCGGCCCAAAACTAGGTCCGGCCCACCAGGCATTTGCCAGGTATGCCAGATTGCCAGATTGCCAGTCCAGTCCTGCTACACATTACACATGTGACAAATAAAGGAATCTTGATGTTAATCCTCTGTGGTTTAATGAAGTAAAACACACACACAGACACGCACACACACACACACACACACACACACTTGTGCTAACGACTGCCCTGCGCCCTGTAAATGACCCCTGCCTCATTAAGAGCAGGTTTCTCTGTTCCTCTGGGTGGTCTCAGCAGATCTAAACAGGCCAGACCAACACACACACACACACACACACACACAGGACTATGTAATTATGCCCCGAATAAAGTCAACATGAATAAGTAATAACCCTGCATTAAGGATGCATTTAATGCG
>NW_028176721.1:22500-24545 GCF_949987555.1 Borostomias antarcticus
ATTATTTCAGGAACGCCACGCACGAGTGGAGGTGACTGACAAACGCTACATTGCTGTAATTGCGCCCGGCGCCGCAGTCAAAGGCAGGGAGAGGCGGATGAGAGAGAGAGAGAGAGAGAGGCCTTCTCACCTGGAGGAGAAGAAAGGAGGAGAGGACTGGAGGGAGGGATGGAGGGATGGATGGAGGGAGGGATGGAGGGAGGGATGGAGGGGCGGAGAGGGCTGCGTCCGTCACAGATAGACCGGGGAAGCCGGCCCGCGCTCGGGGTCGGGAAAAAGACGGCTTTTTTACGCTTTTACCCATCATGCATCTCTTCGTACGTGGCTCTCTATCTGCCAGATATATACGAGCCGGCCGAGAAATTGATATAAATATTGAGCAGCCGTGTGTAGTGTGTGAGTGTGCGTGTGTGCGTGTTTGAGAGTATGCGCTTGAATTATAGAACTTGTCCCTCAATCAGATATTTTTGAAGTCTACTTTTATACTTTTAACAAGCTGGAGCAGGAGGTCTGGCGCTGGCTGTTAATTTGCTACTGTACTGTACGGTACTGTATGTCCCCAGGCCCTGCAGAATCTGGAGCAGCGACGCTGGAGTGGGGTGGAAACACTGTACGCCATCTCACATCTCACACTCTGAAACAGCCCAAAATGTCAGCCCAAAAAAAACACACACAAAAAACTAGGCTACCTACATCCTAATGCTTTTGGGATATTTTTTTTTCTCTGATTTCATTCAAAAGAGCACGATTTCAGTCTAATTTTTTGGAGGGTGGTGGTGGGGGGAGGGGGGGCTCTAATGGGAGGTGATTGGTCTGGATAATTGGGCGTCTAATAATATGAGACAATTTGAACTGATGAGCTGCATAATGATCTCCTAATTCTGAAATGTGTGAAGCAGGTTCTTGTTACTGTAATGTCTGGTGAAATGTTATTAGTATTAAAGGGGGAATCTGAACATGTTTGGACCATTCATTTTGAAGGCTGGATCACACAATACAAATAGAAATACCAATGATCAAGACTTCACTAAATGATATCCGACAGTATTTCAAGGCCCTGAAACACATTAATCAGCCCAAATCCACTGTAATGTTTGCTTTAACCCATCCTTACCGGGGTAAACTGAGTTTCAAATGCCTGAGACTTCAAAGGCTTCCAGCCCAGCTCCTGTTAAGATGGAGAGAATGAGTGTGAGTGTTCAAGATGAAGAGATGTGTATGAGAGAGAGAGAGAGAGGGGAGGGGGAGAGAGGGGGAGAGAGAGAAAGAGAGAGCAGGGAATAGAGAGTGGGAGAGAGAGAGGGAGAGAGAGAGATAGAGAGAAAGAGAGCAGGAGACAGTGTGGGAGAGAGAGAGGGAGAGAGAGAGATAGAGAGAAAGAGAGCAGGAGACAGTGTGGAGAGAGCGGGGGGGGGAGAGGGGGAGAGAGAGAAAGAGAGAGCAGGGGATAGAGAGTGGAAGAGAGAGAGAGAGAGAAAGAGAGCAGGAGAGAGTGTGGGAGAGAGAGAGGGAGAGAGAGAGAGAGAGGAGAGAGAGAGAGAAAGAGAGCAGAAGAGAGAGTGTGGGGAGAGAAGGGGTGTAATTGCCAAGCTTCCCCTCCTCTTCTCTGTGAACACTTGACAGAAGGAGGAGGATGAATCAGGAGTTATAATGAAGGATCATGTTCTAGACTGAGCTCTCTCTCTCCTCTCCCTCTCCCTCTCTGTCTCTCTGTCTCTCTCCCCTCTCTCTCTCTCTGTCTATCTCTCTCTCTCTCTCCCTCTCTCTCTCTGTCCTCTCTCTCTCTGTCTCTCTCTCTCTCTCTCTCTCTCTCTCTCTCTCTAGCACAACATCTCCTCATCTCCAGTATGTGTTTCACAGGCGAACCTCCTCACTAGGCAGTGATCCAAACTAGAACACCTGAGGCCTCGGCTACACACACACACACACACACACACACACACACACACACACACACACACACACGGTGACACCCCCCTATGTCCCATCCCCCACGTCTCTTCTCCTGAAAGGCACTGGCTCTCTCTCTTCTCTCCTTCCCTCCT
>NW_028176719.1:7500-10000 GCF_949987555.1 Borostomias antarcticus
ATAGATAGAGATAGAGACATATAGATAGATAGATAGATAGATAGATAGATAGATAGACACAGCAGCCAATGAGACTGTTCCTACACAGCAGCCAATGAAGATGTTCCTACACAGCAGCCATTGAGGATGTTCCTACATAGCAGCCAATGAAAATGTTCTTACACAGCAGCCAGATTGTGACATCACAGGGATGCTCTGTTATGTCACAATCTGGCTGCTGTGTAGGAAGATTTTCATTGGCTGCTGTGTAGGAACATCCTCAATGGCTGCTGTGTAGGAACATCTTCATTGGCTGCTGTGTAGGAACATCTTCATGTGCAGGAACATCTTCATCGTCCAGGAAGGGTATAAAAGGGGGCCGCGCCGCCCTGAGAGTCACTAGATAGATAGATAGAGATAGAGACATATAGATAGATAGATAGATAGATAGATAGATAGATAGATAGACACAGCAGCCAATGAGACTGTTCCTACACAGCAGCCAATGAAGATGTTCCTACACAGCAGCCATTGAGGATGTTCCTACACAGCAGCCAATGAAAATGTTCTTACACAGCAGCCAGATTGTGACATCACAGGGATGCTCTGTTATGTCACAATCTGGCTGCTGTGTAGGAACATTTTCATTGGCTGCTGTGTAGGAACATCCTCAATGGCTGCTGTGTAGGAACATCTTCATGTGCAGGAACATCTTCATCGTCCAGGAAGGGTATAAAAGGGGGCCGCGCCGCCCTGAGAGTCACTAGATAGATAGATAGAGATAGAGACATATAGTTAGATAGATAGATAGATAGATAGATAGATAGACACAGCAGCCAATGAGACTGTTCCTACACAGCAGCCAATGAAGATGTTCCTACACAGCAGCCATTGAGGATGTTCCTACATAGCAGCCAATGAAAATGTTCTTACACAGCAGCCAGATTGTGACATCACAGGGATGCTCTGTTATGTCACAATCTGGCTGCTGTGTAGGAAGATTTTCATTGGCTGCTGTGTAGGAACATCCTCAATGGCTGCTGTGTAGGAACATCTTCATTGGCTGCTGTGTAGGAACATCTTCATGTGCAGGAACATCTTCATCGTCCAGGAAGGGTATAAAAGGGGGCCGCGCCGCCCTGAGAGTCACTAGATAGATAGATAGAGATAGAGACATATAGATAGATAGATAGATAGATAGATAGATAGATAGACACAGCAGCCAATGAGACTGTTCCTACACAGCAGCCAATGAAGATGTTCCTACACAGCAGCCATTGAGGATGTTCCTACACAGCAGCCAATGAAAATGTTCTTACACAGCAGCCAGATTGTGACATCACAGGGATGCTCTGTTATGTCACAATCTGGCTGCTGTGTAGGAACATTTTCATTGGCTGCTGTGTAGGAACATCCTCAATGGCTGCTGTGTAGGAACATCTTCATGTGCAGGAACATCTTCATCGTCCAGGAAGGGTATAAAAGGGGGCCGCGCCGCCCTGAGAGTCACTAGATAGATAGATAGAGATAGAGACATATAGTTAGATAGATAGATAGATAGATAGATAGATAGACACAGCAGCCAATGAGACTGTTCCTACACAGCAGCCAATGAAGATGTTCCTACACAGCAGCCATTGAGGATGTTCCTACACAGCAGCCAATGAAAATGTTCTTACACAGCAGCCAGATTGTGACATCACAGGGATGCTCTGTTATGTCACAATCTGGCTGCTGTGTAGGAACATTTTCATTGGCTGCTGTGTAGGAACATCCTCAATGGCTGCTGTGTAGGAACATCTTCATGTGCAGGAACATCTTCATCGTCCAGGAAGGGTATAAAAGGGGGCCGCGCCGCCCTGAGAGTCACTAGATAGATAGATAGAGATAGAGACATATAGTTAGATAGATAGATAGATAGATAGATAGATAGATAGATAGATAGATAGATAGATAGATAGATAGATAGATAGACACAGCAGCCAATGAGACTGTTCCTACACAGCAGCCAATGAAGATGTTCCTACACAGCAGCCATTGAGGATGTTCCTACACAGCAGCCAATGAAAATGTTCTTACACAGCAGCCAGATTGTGACATCACAGGGATGCTCTGTGATGTCACAATCTGGCTGCTGTGTAGGAACATTTTCATTGGCTGCTGTGTAGGAACATCCTCAATGGCTGCTGTGTAGGAACATCTTCATGTGCAGGAACATCTTCATCGTCCAGGAAGGGTATAAAAGGGGGCCGCGCCGCCCTGAGAGTCACTAGATAGATAGATAGAGATAGAGACATATAGATAGATAGATAGATAGATAGATAGATAGATAGATAGATAGATAGATAGATAGATAGATAGACAGACAGATAGATAGATAGATAGATAGATAGATAGATAGATAGACACAGCAGCCAATGAGACTGTTCCTACACAGCAGCCAATGAAGATGTTCCTACACAGCAGCCATTGAGGATGTTCCTACATAGCAGCCAATGAAAATGTTCTTACACAGCAGCCA
>NW_028176719.1:15000-17500 GCF_949987555.1 Borostomias antarcticus
GTTCCTACACAGCAGCCAATGAAGATGTTCCTACACAGCAGCCATTGAGGATGTTCCTACACAGCAGCCAATGAAAATGTTCTTACACAGCAGCCAGATTGTGACATCACAGGGATGCTCTGTTATGTCACAATCTGGCTGCTGTGTAGGAACATTTTCATTGGCTGCTGTGTAGGAACATCCTCAATGGCTGCTGTGTAGGAACATCTTCATGTGCAGGAACATCTTCATCGTCCAGGAAGGGTATAAAAGGGGGCCGCGCCGCCCTGAGAGTCACTAGATAGATAGATAGAGATAGAGACATATAGTTAGATAGATAGATAGATAGATAGATAGATAGATAGATAGATAGATAGACACAGCAGCCAATGAGACTGTTCCTACACAGCAGCCAATGAAGATGTTCCTACACAGCAGCCATTGAGGATGTTCCTACACAGCAGCCAATGAAAATGTTCTTACACAGCAGCCAGATTGTGACATCACAGGGATGCTCTGTGATGTCACAATCTGGCTGCTGTGTAGGAACATTTTCATTGGCTGCTGTGTAGGAACATCCTCAATGGCTGCTGTGTAGGAACATCTTCATGTGCAGGAACATCTTCATCGTCCAGGAAGGGTATAAAAGGGGGCCGCGCCGCCCTGAGAGTCACTAGATAGATAGATAGAGATAGAGACATATAGATAGATAGATAGATAGATAGATAGATAGACACAGCAGCCAATGAGACTGTTCCTACACAGCAGCCAATGAAGATGTTCCTACACAGCAGCCATTGAGGATGTTCCTACATAGCAGCCAATGAAAATGTTCTTACACAGCAGCCAGATTGTGACATCACAGGGATGCTCTGTGATGTCACAATCTGGCTGCTGTGTAGGAAGATTTTCATTGGCTGCTGTGTAGGAACATCCTCAATGGCTGCTGTGTAGGAACATCTTCATTGGCTGCTGTGTAGGAACATCTTCATGTGCAGGAACATCTTCATCGTCCAGGAAGGGTATAAAAGGGGGCCGCGCCACCCTGAGAGTCACTAGATAGATAGATAGAGATAGAGACATATAGATAGATAGATAGATAGATAGATAGATAGATAGATAGATAGATAGACACAGCAGCCAATGAGACTGTTCCTACACAGCAGCCAATGAAGATGTTCCTACACAGCAGCCATTGAGGATGTTCCTACACAGCAGCCAATGAAAATGTTCTTACACAGCAGCCAGATTGTGACATCACAGGGATGCTCTGTGATGTCACAATCTGGCTGCTTTGTAGGAACATTTTCATTGGCTGCTGTGTAGGAACATCCTCAATTGCTGCTGTGTAGGAACATCTTCATGTGCAGGAACATCTTCATCGTCCAGGAAGGGTATAAAAGGGGGCCGCGCCGCCCTGAGAGTCACTAGATAGATAGATAGAGATAGAGACATATAGATAGATAGATAGATAGATAGATAGATAGATAGATAGATAGATAGATAGATAGATAGATAGATAGATAGATAGATAGATAGATAGATAGACACAGCAGCCAATGAGACTGTTCCTACACAGCAGCCAATGAAGATGTTCCTACACAGCAGCCATTGAGGATGTTCCTACACAGCAGCCAATGAAAATGTTCTTACACAGCAGCCAGATTGTGACATCACAGGGATGCTCTGTTATGTCACAATCTGGCTGCTGTGTAGGAACATTTTCATTGGCTGCTGTGTAGGAACATCCTCAATGGCTGCTGTGTAGGAACATCTTCATGTGCAGGAACATCTTCATCGTCCAGGAAGGGTATAAAAGGGGGCCGCGCCGCCCTGAGAGTCACTAGATAGATAGAGATAGAGACATATAGATAGATAGATAGATAGATAGATAGATAGATAGATAGATAGATAGATAGACACAGCAGCCAATGAGACTGTTCCTACACAGCAGCCAATGAAGATGTTCCTACACAGCAGCCATTGAGGATGTTCCTACACAGCAGCCAATGAAAATGTTCGTACACAGCAGCCAGATTGTGACATCACAGGGATGCTCTGTGATGTCACAATCTGGCTGCTGTGTAGGAACATTTTCATTGGCTGCTGTGTAGGAACATCCTCAATGGCTGCTGTGTAGGAACATCTTCATGTGCAGGAACATCTTCATCGTCCAGGAAGGGTATAAAAGGGGGCCGCGCCGCCCTGAGAGTCACTAGATAGATAGATAGAGATAGAGACATATAGATAGATAGATAGATAGATAGACACAGCAGCCAATGAGACTGTTCCTACACAGCAGCCAATGAAGATGTTCCTACACAGCAGCCATTGAGGATGTTCCTACACAGCAGCCAATGAAAATGTTCTTACACAGCAGCCAGATTGTGACATCACAGGGATGCTCTGTGATGTCACAATCTGGCTGCTGTGTACGAACATTTTCATTGGCTGCTGTGTAGGAACATCCTCAATGGCTGCTGTGTAGGAACATCTTCATGTGCAGGAACATCTTCATCGT
>NW_028176719.1:30000-32500 GCF_949987555.1 Borostomias antarcticus
CAGCCAATGAAGATGTTCCTACACAGCAGCCATTGAGGATGTTCCTACACAGCAGCCAATGAAAATGTTCTTACACAGCAGCCAGATTGTGACATCACAGGGATGCTCTGTTATGTCACAATCTGGCTGCTGTGTAGGAACATTTTCATTGGCTGCTGTGTAGGAACATCCTCAATGGCTGCTGTGTAGGAACATCTTCATGTGCAGGAACATCTTCATCGTCCAGGAAGGGTATAAAAGGGGGCCGCGCCGCCCTGAGAGTCACTAGATAGATAGATAGAGATAGAGACATATAGTTAGATAGATAGATAGATAGATAGATAGATAGATAGATAGATAGACACAGCAGCCAATGAGACTGTTCCTACACAGCAGCCAATGAAGATGTTCCTACACAGCAGCCATTGAGGATGTTCCTACACAGCAGCCAATGAAAATGTTCTTACACAGCAGCCAGATTGTGACATCACAGGGATGCTCTGTGATGTCACAATCTGGCTGCTGTGTAGGAACATTTTCATTGGCTGCTGTGTAGGAACATCATCAATGGCTGCTGTGTAGGAACATCTTCATGTGCAGGAACATCTTCATCGTCCAGGAAGGGTATAAAAGGGGGCCGCGCCGCCCTGAGAGTCACTAGATAGATAGATAGAGATAGAGACATATAGATAGATAGATAGATAGACAGACAGATAGATAGATAGATAGATAGATAGATAGATAGATAGATAGATAGATAGATAGATAGATAGATAGATAGATAGATAGACACAGCAGCCAATGAGACTGTTCCTACACAGCAGCCAATGAAGATGTTCCTACACAGCAGCCATTGAGGATGTTCCTACATAGCAGCCAATGAAAATGTTCTTACACAGCAGCCAGATTGTGACATCACAGGGATGCTCTGTGATGTCACAATCTGGCTGCTGTGTAGGAAGATTTTCATTGGCTGCTGTGTAGGAACATCCTCAATGGCTGCTGTGTAGGAACATCTTCATTGGCTGCTGTGTAGGAACATCTTCATGTGCAGGAACATCTTCATCGTCCAGGAAGGGTATAAAAGGGGGCCGCGCCGCCCTGAGAGTCACTAGATAGATAGATAGAGATAGAGACATATAGATAGATAGATAGATAGATAGATAGACACAGCAGCCAATGAGACTGTTCCTACACAGCAGCCAATGAAGATGTTCCTACACAGCAGCCATTGAGGATGTTCCTACACAGCAGCCAATGAAAATGTTCTTACACAGCAGCCAGATTGTGACATCACAGGGATGCTCTGTGATGTCACAATCTGGCTGCTTTGTAGGAACATTTTCATTGGCTGCTGTGTAGGAACATCCTCAATTGCTGCTGTGTAGGAACATCTTCATGTGCAGGAACATCTTCATCGTCCAGGAAGGGTATAAAAGGGGGCCGCGCCGCCCTGAGAGTCACTAGATAGATAGATAGAGATAGAGACATATAGATAGATAGATAGATAGATAGATAGATAGATAGATAGATAGATAGATAGATAGATAGATAGATAGATAGATAGACACAGCAGCCAATGAGACTGTTCCTACACAGCAGCCAATGAAGATGTTCCTACACAGCAGCCATTGAGGATGTTCCTACACAGCAGCCAATGAAAATGTTCTTACACAGCAGCCAGATTGTGACATCACAGGGATGCTCTGTTATGTCACAATTTGGCTGATGTGTAGGAACATTTTCATTGGCTGCTGTGTAGGAACATCCTCAATGGCTGCTGTGTAGGAACATCTTCATGTGCAGGAACATCTTCATCGTCCAGGAAGGGTATAAAAAGGGGGCCGCGCCGCCCTGAGAGTCACTAGATAGATAGATAGAGATAGAGACATATAGTTAGATAGATAGATAGATAGATAGATAGATAGATAGATAGATAGATAGATAGATAGATAGATAGATAGACACAGCAGCCAATGAGACTGTTCCTACACAGCAGCCAATGAAGATGTTCCTACACAGCAGCCATTGAGGATGTTCCTACACAGCAGCCAATGAAAATGTTCTTACACAGCAGCCAGATTGTGACATCACAGGGATGCTCTGTTATGTCACAATCTGGCTGCTGTGTAGGAACATTTTCATTGGCTGCTGTGTAGGAACATCCTCAATGGCTGCTGTGTAGGAACATCTTCATGTGCAGGAACATCTTCATCGTCCAGGAAGGGTATAAAAGGGGGCCGCGCCGCCCTGAGAGTCACTAGATAGATAGATAGAGATAGAGACATATAGTTAGATAGATAGATAGATAGATAGATAGATAGATAGATAGATAGATAGATAGATAGATAGATAGATAGATAGATAGATAGACACAGCAGCCAATGAGACTGTTCCTACACAGCAGCCAATGAAGATGTTCCTACACAGCAGCCATTGAGGATGTTCCTACACAGCAGCCAATGAAAATGTTCTTACACAGCAGCCAGATTGTGACATCACAGGGATGCTCTGTGATGTC
>NW_028176719.1:55000-60000 GCF_949987555.1 Borostomias antarcticus
CACAGGGATGCTCTGTTATGTCACAATCTGGCTGCTGTGTAGGAACATTTTCATTGGCTGCTGTGTAGGAACATCCTCAATGGCTGCTGTGTAGGAACATCTTCATGTGCAGGAACATCTTCATCGTCCAGGAAGGGTATAAAAGGGGGCCGCGCCGCCCTGAGAGTCACTAGATAGATAGATAGAGATAGAGACATATAGTTAGATAGATAGATAGATAGATAGATAGATAGATAGATAGATAGATAGATAGATAGATAGATAGATAGATAGATAGACACAGCAGCCAATGAGACTGTTCCTACACAGCAGCCAATGAAGATGTTCCTACACAGCAGCCATTGAGGATGTTCCTACACAGCAGCCAATGAAAATGTTCTTACACAGCAGCCAGATTGTGACATCACAGGGATGCTCTGTTATGTCACAATCTGGCTGCTGTGTAGGAACATTTTCATTGGCTGCTGTGTAGGAACATCCTCAATGGCTGCTGTGTAGGAACATCTTCATGTGCAGGAACATCTTCATCGTCCAGGAAGGGTATAAAAGGGGGCCGCGCCGCCCTGAGAGTCACTAGATAGATAGATAGAGATAGAGACATATAGTTAGATAGATAGATAGATAGATAGATAGATAGATAGATAGATAGATAGACACAGCAGCCAATGAGACTGTTCCTACACAGCAGCCAATGAAGATGTTCCTACACAGCAGCCATTGAGGATGTTCCTACACAGCAGCCAATGAAAATGTTCTTACACAGCAGCCAGATTGTGACATCACAGGGATGCTCTGTGATGTCACAATCTGGCTGCTGTGTAGGAACATTTTCATTGGCTGCTGTGTAGGAACATCATCAATGGCTGCTGTGTAGGAACATCTTCATGTGCAGGAACATCTTCATCGTCCAGGAAGGGTATAAAAGGGGGCCGCGCCGCCCTGAGAGTCACTAGATAGATAGATAGAGATAGAGACATATAGATAGATAGATAGATAGACAGACAGATAGATAGATAGATAGATAGATAGATAGATAGATAGATAGATAGATAGATAGATAGATAGACACAGCAGCCAATGAGACTGTTCCTACACAGCAGCCAATGAAGATGTTCCTACACAGCAGCCATTGAGGATGTTCCTACACAGCAGCCAATGAAAATGTTCTTACACAGCAGCCAGATTGTGACATCACAGGGATGCTCTGTTATGTCACAATCTGGCTGCTGTGTAGGAACATTTTCATTGGCTGCTGTGTAGGAACATCCTCAATGGCTGCTGTGTAGGAACATCTTCATGTGCAGGAACATCTTCATCGTCCAGGAAGGGTATAAAAGGGGGCCGCGCCGCCCTGAGAGTCACTAGATAGATAGATAGAGATAGAGACATATAGTTAGATAGATAGATAGATAGATAGATAGATAGATAGATAGATAGATAGACACAGCAGCCAATGAGACTGTTCCTACACAGCAGCCAATGAAGATGTTCCTACACAGCAGCCATTGAGGATGTTCCTACACAGCAGCCAATGAAAATGTTCTTACACAGCAGCCAGATTGTGACATCACAGGGATGCTCTGTGATGTCACAATCTGGCTGCTGTGTAGGAACATTTTCATTGGCTGCTGTGTAGGAACATCATCAATGGCTGCTGTGTAGGAACATCTTCATGTGCAGGAACATCTTCATCGTCCAGGAAGGGTATAAAAGGGGGCCGCGCCGCCCTGAGAGTCACTAGATAGATAGATAGAGATAGAGACATATAGATAGATAGATAGATAGACAGACAGATAGATAGATAGATAGATAGATAGATAGATAGATAGATAGATAGATAGATAGATAGATAGATAGATAGATAGATAGATAGATAGATAGATAGATAGATAGATAGATAGATAGATAGATAGATAGATAGACACAGCAGCCAATGAGACTGTTCCTACACAGCAGCCAATGAAGATGTTCCTACACAGCAGCCATTGAGGATGTTCCTACATAGCAGCCAATGAAAATGTTCTTACACAGCAGCCAGATTGTGACATCACAGGGATGCTCTGTGATGTCACAATCTGGCTGCTGTGTAGGAAGATTTTCATTGGCTGCTGTGTAGGAACATCCTCAATGGCTGCTGTGTAGGAACATCTTCATTGGCTGCTGTGTAGGAACATCTTCATGTGCAGGAACATCTTCATCGTCCAGGAAGGGTATAAAAGGGGGCCGCGCCGCCCTGAGAGTCACTAGATAGATAGATAGAGATAGAGACATATAGATAGATAGATAGATAGATAGATAGATAGACACAGCAGCCAATGAGACTGTTCCTACACAGCAGCCAATGAAGATGTTCCTACACAGCAGCCATTGAGGATGTTCCTACACAGCAGCCAATGAAAATGTTCTTACACAGCAGCCAGATTGTGACATCACAGGGATGCTCTGTGATGTCACAATCTGGCTGCTTTGTAGGAACATTTTCATTGGCTGCTGTGTAGGAACATCCTCAATTGCTGCTGTGTAGGAACATCTTCATGTGCAGGAACATCTTCATCGTCCAGGAAGGGTATAAAAGGGGGCCGCGCCGCCCTGAGAGTCACTAGATAGATAGATAGAGATAGAGACATATAGATAGATAGATAGATAGATAGATAGATAGATAGATAGATAGATAGATAGATAGATAGATAGATAGATAGATAGATAGATAGACACAGCAGCCAATGAGACTGTTCCTACACAGCAGCCAATGAAGATGTTCCTACACAGCAGCCATTGAGGATGTTCCTACACAGCAGCCAATGAAAATGTTCTTACACAGCAGCCAGATTGTGACATCACAGGGATGCTCTGTTATGTCACAATTTGGCTGATGTGTAGGAACATTTTCATTGGCTGCTGTGTAGGAACATCCTCAATGGCTGCTGTGTAGGAACATCTTCATGTGCAGGAACATCTTCATCGTCCAGGAAGGGTATAAAAGGGGGCCGCGCCGCCCTGAGAGTCACTAGATAGATAGATAGAGATAGAGACATATAGTTAGATAGATAGATAGATAGATAGATAGATAGATAGATAGATAGATAGATAGATAGATAGATAGATAGATAGATAGATAGATAGATAGATAGACACAGCAGCCAATGAGACTGTTCCTACACAGCAGCCAATGAAGATGTTCCTACACAGCAGCCATTGAGGATGTTCCTACACAGCAGCCAATGAAAATGTTCTTACACAGCAGCCAGATTGTGACATCACAGGGATGCTCTGTTATGTCACAATCTGGCTGCTGTGTAGGAACATTTTCATTGGCTGCTGTGTAGGAACATCCTCAATGGCTGCTGTGTAGGAACATCTTCATGTGCAGGAACATCTTCATCGTCCAGGAAGGGTATAAAAGGGGGCCGCGCCGCCCTGAGAGTCACTAGATAGATAGATAGAGATAGAGACATATAGTTAGATAGATAGATAGATAGATAGATAGATAGATAGATAGATAGATAGATAGATAGATAGATAGATAGATAGATAGATAGATAGATAGATAGACACAGCAGCCAATGAGACTGTTCCTACACAGCAGCCAATGAAGATGTTCCTACACAGCAGCCATTGAGGATGTTCCTACACAGCAGCCAATGAAAATGTTCTTACACAGCAGCCAGATTGTGACATCACAGGGATGCTCTGTGATGTCACAATCTGGCTGCTGTGTAGGAACATTTTCATTGGCTGCTGTGTAGGAACATCATCAATGGCTGCTGTGTAGGAACATCTTCATGTGCAGGAACATCTTCATCGTCCAGGAAGGGTATAAAAGGGGGCCGCGCCGCCCTGAGAGTCACTAGATAGATAGATAGAGATAGAGACATATAGATAGATAGATAGATAGACAGACAGATAGATAGATAGATAGATAGATAGATAGATAGATAGATAGATAGATAGATAGATAGATAGATAGATAGATAGATAGATAGATAGATAGATAGATAGATAGATAGATAGATAGATAGATAGACACAGCAGCCAATGAGACTGTTCCTACACAGCAGCCAATGAAGATGTTCCTACACAGCAGCCATTGAGGATGTTCCTACATAGCAGCCAATGAAAATGTTCTTACACAGCAGCCAGATTGTGACATCACAGGGATGCTCTGTGATGTCACAATCTGGCTGCTGTGTAGGAAGATTTTCATTGGCTGCTGTGTAGGAACATCCTCAATGGCTGCTGTGTAGGAACATCTTCATTGGCTGCTGTGTAGGAACATCTTCATGTGCAGGAACATCTTCATCGTCCAGGAAGGGTATAAAAGGGGGCCGCGCCGCCCTGAGAGTCACTAGATAGATAGATAGAGATAGAGACATATAGATAGATAGATAGATAGATAGATAGACACAGCAGCCAATGAGACTGTTCCTACACAGCAGCCAATGAAGATGTTCCTACACAGCAGCCATTGAGGATGTTCCTACACAGCAGCCAATGAAAATGTTCTTACACAGCAGCCAGATTGTGACATCACAGGGATGCTCTGTGATGTCACAATCTGGCTGCTTTGTAGGAACATTTTCATTGGCTGCTGTGTAGGAACATCCTCAATTGCTGCTGTGTAGGAACATCTTCATGTGCAGGAACATCTTCATCGTCCAGGAAGGGTATAAAAGGGGGCCGCGCCGCCCTGAGAGTCACTAGATAGATAGATAGAGATAGAGACATATAGATAGATAGATAGATAGATAGATAGATAGATAGATAGATAGATAGATAGATAGATAGATAGATAGACACAGCAGCCAATGAGACTGTTCCTACACAGCAGCCAATGAAGATGTTCCTACACAGCAGCCATTGAGGATGTTCCTACACAGCAGCCAATGAAAATGTTCTTACACAGCAGCCAGATTGTGACATCACAGGGATGCTCTGTTATGTCACAATTTGGCTGATGTGTAGGAACATTTTCATTGGCTGCTGTGTAGGAACATCCTCAA
>NW_028176719.1:97500-102500 GCF_949987555.1 Borostomias antarcticus
TTATTGTCACATACATAATATAAAGTACAAGCATAAGTAGTTAAGTGTACAAAAAAAGGCAACTGTCTAAGTGTTAAAGTGTACAGTCAGTTGTCTGTTTTATAGACAAGGTGCATAGTGTTCATTGTGATCAAGTGTACAACAAAGTAATAACAGTCCCCAGCTCAATACTCAAGGTAATAACAACAGTACTCAGCTCAGTATTCAATATTCTAACAATGCAGTCTGTGCAAGTGTGGGCAAGTCTGTGCAAGAGAACAAGCAACGCTTCAGTATACAAACAGGAAAACAGGAAAGGCTGTGGCCTTTCTCCTGCAGTGCTGTCCGTCCTGATGATCTGCAGTGAATCTACAAGCGGACAGTCTTGTTCTGAGCTGCTGTGGAGTTTGGCGGGGGACATGTGACGTCTCGTCCCTCATCAGAACAGAACTCTCTGATCTTGTCAAAGAGATACGTCTGTCTGGCCATGTCCAGTCCGGGTGGGGCTTGCACAAGAAGACCTTCTCTCGGGGGCCGGTGCATCACGGTGTTCTCTGGCCACAACCATGCCAGGTCTCTCAGTATCAAAACTGCAATAGAATAGAAGGAAGAAAGTACATTAAACTATTGCCCACAGTACTGGCACTCCATATAGATAAAATAGTACCAGAATGTGTGGATTAAATAGACTAGATAATGCATGATAGGATGAACGTATTCTCACCTGTTGTGCAAAATCAAAGCTGTAGTGCACAGTGATCTTCTTGATGGCTGGTATGGAGGGGCCCAGGGAGAGCTGCAAATCCTCACCTTTTTGCTCATCCTGTAACCAAAACAAAAAACAAAGGTGTCAGACTACCATAGCTCTCATGCTCTCTCATTCTGTTTCTCTCTATAATATAGCTACCTAGCTCAATATTAGCTCCCACGCTGGCTAGTTTAGGAACAAAGGGCTAGCTCAGCTAACTAGCATGTTAGCTAACGTTAGCTAGCTAGCCTTTGTTAGTTTGTTATGCTAGCTAGACTTAGTCACTTGTTTAGAAAGGAGCTTCTGCTAAACGACTAACGTTAATGTAATGTAAACAGCACAGATAGTATAAAGATCAGCTTACCCCAAAGCAAAGCAGAATGCTTGGCGGTGGTGTGAATCTGGTACCTCGTTCGCGTTGTAGCAACTTGCTTTGCTGATACAGTCATCTCTGTATCACAGGTCATCAAGAATAAACTCCGTGTACGAACGAGTCCTGCTCTGCTGGAGTTTTAGCTGCTCTTAAAACTATTTCCATGTCCTGGATGCCATCCCCGTCTTCTCTTTAGCAAAAGCTGTAGCATCCATGGTTGAACTTGGGACTGAATGCCGGCGTGTTGTTTGGGAAAGGCGGGGGCGGAGAACCCGGAAGCAATAGCCGGAAGCAATAGCCAATGAAACCAGATCATGCTAATCGATCTCCCGCCCCCAAACCCGGCTCGAAATCAGCTAAAAACGAGCTTAGTTTGCAGACTAATTAAACGTATTTCGTGAACCTAAAACTGTTGTCTGTTATAGTAAGTAGGTACTTCACAACTTCAACTTTGGTAATACACAAAAAAACAAAAAACGAAAAAAAACGTTTTTTTATGTATTTTGCCCCCTAGCGCATTTCGGGGTTTGCCGAGTTGCGGACCAAATCACCAGCCGCTGTCACATATAGATAGATAGATAGATAGATAGATAGATAGATGGATAGATAGATAGATAGACAGATAGATAGATAGATCGATAGATAGATAGATAGATAGATAGATAGATAGATAGATAGATAGATAGATAGATAGATAGATAGATAGATAGATAGATAGATAGATAGATAGACACAGCAGCCAATGAGACTGTTCCTACACAGCAGCCAATGAAGATGTTCCTACACAGCAGCCATTGAGGATGTTCCTACACAGCAGCCAATGAAAATGTTCTTACACAGCAGCCAGATTGTGACATCACAGGGATGCTCTGTGATGTCACAATCTGGCTGCTGTGTAGGAACATTTTCATTGGCTGCTGTGTAGGAACATCCTCAATGGCTGCTGTGTAGGAACATCTTCATGTGCAGGAACATCTTCATCGTCCAGGAAGGGTATAAAAGGGGGCCGCGCCGCCCTGAGAGTCACTAGATAGATAGATAGAGATAGAGATAGATAGATAGATAGATAGATAGATAGATAGATAGATAGATAGATAGATAGATAGATAGATAGATGGATAGATAGATAGATAGATAGATAGATAGATAGATAGATAGATAGATAGACACAGCAGCCAATGAGACTGTTCCTACACAGCAGCCAATGAAGATGTTCCTACACAGCAGCCATTGAGGATGTTCCTACACAGCAGCCAATGAAAATGTTCTCACACAGCAGTCAGATTGTGACATCACAGGGATGCTCTGTGATGTCACAATCTGGCTGCTGTGTAGGAACATTTTCATTGGCTGCTGTGTAGGAACATCCTCAATGGCTGCTGTGTAGGAACATCTTCATGTGCAGGAACATCTTCATCATCCAGGAAGGGTATAAAAGGGGGCCGCGCCGCCCTGAGAGTCACTAGATAGATAGATAGAGATAGAGATAGAGATAGATAGATAGATAGATAGATAGATAGATAGATAGATAGATAGATAGATAGATAGATAGATAGATAGATAGATAGATAGATAGATAGATAGATAGATAGATAGATAGACACAGCAGCCAATGAGACTGTTCCTACACAGCAGCCAATGAAGATGTTCCTACACAGCAGCCATTGAGGATGTTCCTACACAGCAGCCAATGAAAATGTTCTTACACAGCAGCCAGATTGTGACATCACAGGGATGCTCTGTGATGTCACAATCTGGCTGCTGTGTAGGAACATTTTCATTGGCTGCTGTGTAGGAACATCCTCAATGGCTGCTGTGTAGGAACATCTTCATGTGCAGGAACATCTTCATCGTCCAGGAAGGGTATAAAAGGGGGCCGCGCCGCCCTGAGAGTCACTAGATAGATAGATAGAGATAGAGACATATGTGACCGCCGCTGGTAATTTGGTCCTCAACTAGGCATTTTCATTTTTCAGTTTTTTACAGATTATGAAAGTGCAGATTGTAAGCTTTCAAATGAGGTCTCATACATTGAATTCTGAACATATTTGAAGAAGATATGCTTATTTGAATGCTAGTACTGCCAAATCAACTTAGCTGAGAAATCTCCCTCCAAAGTTCTCCAACATTTCCACACCTCTGACTGCCAGGTAATGGGCGTGAACAATAGCCTGGTAACCGCACCCCCAGCCACTCCCCCACTGGACGATCTGTCATTATCTGTCAGAGTGGCTGTCAACTTGGGGTATTACCTGAGAGTGGCTGCCAAGTGAGGTGCTCTCTCACTATTGACCCCACACTCTGAGTCAGTATTAATCTTGTGTTGTGAATGCAGTTAAGAACAATATAAGATGAAGTTCAAATTTAACGTTCTTTATTGTCACATACATAATATAAAGTACAAGCATAAGTAGTTAAGTGTACAAAAAAAGGCAACTGTCTAAGTGTTAAAGTGTACAGTCAGTTGTCTGTTTTATAGACAAGGTGCATAGTGTTCATTGTGATCAAGTGTACAACAAAGTAATAACAGTCCCCAGCTCAATACTCAAGGTAATAACAACAGTACTCAGCTCAGTATTCAATATTCTAACAATGCAGTCTGTGCAAGTGTGGGCAAGTCTGTGCAAGAGAACAAGCAACGCTTCAGTATACAAACAGGAAAACAGGAAAGGCTGTGGCCTTTCTCCTGCAGTGCTGTCCGTCCTGATGATCTGCAGTGAATCTACAAGCGGACAGTCTTGTTCTGAGCTGCTGTGGAGTTTGGCGGGGGACATGTGACGTCTCGTCCCTCATCAGAACAGAACTCTCTGATCTTGTCAAAGAGATACGTCTGTCTGGCCATGTCCAGTCCGGGTGGGGCTTGCACAAGAAGACCTTCTCTCGGGGGCCGGTGCATCACGGTGTTCTCTGGCCACAACCATGCCAGGTCTCTCAGTATCAAAACTGCAATAGAATAGAAGGAAGAAAGTACATTAAACTATTGCCCACAGTACTGGCACTCCATATAGATAAAATAGTACCAGAATGTGTGGATTAAATAGACTAGATAATGCATGATAGGATGAACGTATTCTCACCTGTTGTGCAAAATCAAAGCTGTAGTGCACAGTGATCTTCTTGATGGCTGGTATGGAGGGGCCCAGGGAGAGCTGCAAATCCTCACCTTTTTGCTCATCCTGTAACCAAAACAAAAAACAAAGGTGTCAGACTACCATAGCTCTCATGCTCTCTCATTCTGTTTCTCTCTATAATATAGCTACCTAGCTCAATATTAGCTCCCACGCTGGCTAGTTTAGGAACAAAGGGCTAGCTCAGCTAACTAGCATGTTAGCTAACGTTAGCTAGCTAGCCTTTGTTAGTTTGTTATGCTAGCTAGACTTAGTCACTTGTTTAGAAAGGAGCTTCTGCTAAACGACTAACGTTAATGTAATGTAAACAGCACAGATAGTATAAAGATCAGCTTACCCCAAAGCAAAGCAGAATGCTTGGCGGTGGTGTGAATCTGGTACCTCGTTCGCGTTGTAGCAACTTGCTTTGCTGATACAGTCATCTCTGTATCACAGGTCATCAAGAATAAACTCCGTGTACGAACGAGTCCTGCTCTGCTGGAGTTTTAGCTGCTCTTAAAACTATTTCCATGTCCTGGATGCCATCCCCGTCTTCTCTTTAGCAAAAGCTGTAGCATCCATGGTTGAACTTGGGACTGAATGCCGGCGTGTTGTTTGGGAAAGGCGGGGGCGGAGAACCCGGAAGCAATAGCCGGAAGCAATAGCCAATGAAACCAGATCATGCTAATCGATCTCCCGCCCCCAAACCCGGCTCGAAATCAGCTAAAAACGAGCTTAGTTTGCAGACTAATTAAACGTATTTCGTGAACCTAAAACTGTTGTCTGTTATAGT
>NW_028176718.1:0-10000 GCF_949987555.1 Borostomias antarcticus
TTCTGAGAGCACGCCGAAGCCCCGCCCCCTCCCACACCTCCTCCATTGTACCACGCTAAATAATTAACGTCAATAAAAACACGGCGTGTCACCGTAAGAACACACTACTGCTCAGGTTTGTTGTGCATGTGAGATCAGGTGGGCGTCAAGGGAACTGCGGAAAACATTTGATTGAAGCGGATCACGGGACCGAGTGGATGTTATCATAGTATCCTGGCACAGAACACACGGGAAGGGAGAAGACTATTTCCTGGAGAGATGTTCTTTTTTTAACGCAAGTCAAAAAATAATAGGCACGGTTACAACTACCGCCCCCACTCTGCGGTGTCGATGGCGGCCATTACTCTGGCGGGTCGGTGACATCCCCAGCCCCCTACATCAAGCCCCACAGCGCCCGTCTTGACAGGACACATGTCTATACATGGCCCTGGAGCGCCATCCAAACACATCAATCTAAGGCCTGGGTTCCACGGCGGCGTTTTCGAGAACGGGAACGACGGCGAGAACGAGGATGACTTCCAAGGGGTTACGTGGGAACGCTGTCGCGACACCGAGCATGTGCGTGCGTGTTGTAAACAGACCCTTATGGTCATCTATGAAAATAATTTGTTTCAAATGCATTTATTTAGGGCTGCCTGTCTTCAACCAAAGGAAATCTTGGGTCAGTCTGTTCTCAGGCCTACATTTCCAAATGAGGGTGATCCTAATCCTTAGTAATTAACTAGGCCTAATTCATATTCAGCATAAGTTGTATTATTATTATTATTGTCGTTGTTGTTATTGTTGTTTCTGTATGTAGGTCTGCTAGACCAAGCGCTTAAAGTTGGTCTACCCTGGATCATATCCCATAATAACCTCTCATATTCTCCATCCATCCAAATGATTTCAACAAATGCACTTTCCAATGTCTGAATAAAATCATGAGTTTTGCTAGAGTCCGATCTTGCTCTCCGTTCAAGGCGGTGGTTTATCATACTAGCGTCATGTCCGGGGGGGGGGGGGGGGGGGGGGGGACTTATACATCAAGCTCCCTCACACTAAGGAACCAGGAAATAGGCTCCTGCCCTATGGGCCACTAGGCTCCAGAACCACTGGTTCTCAAGGCTACTTACTTACTTTTTTTCATGTCATGAACACAATAGCATGGCACCCCCCCCCCCCCCCCCCCCTCCCCCACACACACACATAGACATGAACACACACACGTACAAGCAAACACGCACCACACACAGTCTCTCTCTCCCTCTCCCTCTCTCTCTCTCCCTCCCTCCCTCCCTCCCTCTCCCTCTCCCCCTCTCTCTCCATCTCTCTCTCTCTCTCTCCCTCCCTCTCCCTCTCCCCCTCTCTCTCCATCTCTCTCTCTCTCTCCCTCACTCCCTCCCTCCCTCCCTCTCTCTCCGTCCCTCCCTCCCTCCCTCCCTCTCTCTCCCTCTCTCTCTCCCTCTCCCTCCCTCCCTCCCTCTCTCTCTCCCTCCCTCCCTCCCTCTCTCTCCAGAGAGATAACCAGACGGGAGCCGTGTGCCGGTCAGAGCAGGAACGTGGACGCCGTCAGATAAGCCCATCACTATAAGCCCCGGCGTGCTGCAGAAGAGGCGCCCCTTCACCTGGCGCCGCCCTATCTGATCGCTACGCCGTTGCCGGGCAGAGAAACCGCCTACGTTTCCCAGGTACCCCGTCACTTCCTGGTTTTAAAGCCCTCTTTCTCACCGGGGCTAGAGTTTTACACGCGGCATGTCAACAATTCAGGCAGATGCCTGGCGGCTAAGGAGAGAGCGAGGCTAGTGGGTTTTAACTGATAAGAGCCCCGCGTAGGTCGCCTGAGGCGCCAGCTCCATGCATCATGTTGAAGCTATCTCCTCTTGAGAGGGCATTGTGTGCCTGGACACAAAAACGCCCGACCGATAAGCCTGTCATCTAGACTGCGGCGCTATGGTTACGAGGACACTTCAATCTGATGAAAAGGCATTGTCGGCTTGCAGCCTGTTTAGGCACAGCTAGATCAAGGCTGGAAATATAATACATGCAAGTGGAGCGTGAGTTGGAAAAAAAAACATAACAAGCATAATGTTCTCTGGTAGTGGATCAAAGGAAGTTGTGAGAGCAATGGGGGTTTAAATACATTTAAGTGTCATAAAGCCACAATGACGGTGCAGCCAAAGGCTCCACGTATTCACCCTTCTAACACCGCCGTAAATAGGAGCTTTTTCTCTACTTTAGGGACAGGGTAAAAACTCTGATGATAGTCTAACTCGAAGAGGAGGCTACATTTAATATGGTTGAGTTCGTTCTTTTAAAATCAAGTATTATACATGACAATGTGACTACAGAGGCGTGTGAAACATTTACAACTAAATATAAACGCATCAAAACGGTAGTGTTCGTCTCATTTCGCGCGGTACCTTTGACCCGGTCCCTAACCTCCGCATTGCAGTCAGTTTGACAATCAGCTGATGAAAGCTCGCTGGAGCTCTGGCTACCCCCCTCCCCCCTTCAACCGACCACAAGTCCTGTGCATGCTTTGATTTAACGTGCATTCATTCCTTTCCACTGTTTTCTTCACTAGACAACGTGGCAACGTCTACTTTGTTCCACACTGTCGACTGCTATGGCGAGCACCCGGAGAAAGTGGGTTAGAATAAGCAGCAAGGTGCCATAGCTACCACTAGGCTTTAGTGAGGGATTCTTCTTGTTTACAGGGTTGCATTGGTGTGACACGGAATGAATGACACCTGATAGGCCTGCATGAAATGACAAGGAAATACAGTAACAAGCATAGGCCCTAGATATTAATAAATGCATTGCATGACAGAGGGGCGGTATCTTACCTATTGTGATTGTTGTTGAACTTCTTATTTCGAAATTTCCTCTGCCTCTGGTAGTTTGAGTCCTGGATGGAGGGAAAGGTCGATGCGTATCCGTGCTCACATTCTGTTGAAAGACATTCTGGTTCAGTTCACCCACACATGCAACGTCTGCATAAGGACAATGTTGCCACTTTATCATGTGGATATGACTGTGCAAACTCACACTAGAACACACTAGAACACACTAGAACACACTAGAACACACTAGAACACACTAGAACACACTAGAACACACTAGAACACCTAACACTAGAACACACTAGAACACCTAACACTAGAACACACTAGAACACACTAGAACACACAAGAACACACTAGAACACACTAGAACACCTAACACTAGAAGACACTAGAACACACTAGAACACACAAGAACACACTAGAACACCTAACACTAGAACACACTAGAACACACTAGAACACACTAGAACACCTAACACTAGAACACCTAACACTAGAACACTATGCACTAGAACACCGAACACCTAACACTAGAACACCTAACACTAGAACACACTAGAACACCTAACACTAGAACACCTAACACTAGAACACCTAACACTAGAACACCTAACACTAGAACACCTAACACTAGAACACACTAGAACACCTAACACTAGAACACACTAGAACACCTAACACTAGAACACACTAGAACACACTAGAACACACAAGAACACACTAGAACACACTAGAACACCTAACACTAGAAGACACTAGAACACACTAGAACACACAAGAACACACTAGAACACACTAGAACACCTAACACTAGAACACACTAGAACACACTAGAACACACTAGAACACCTAACACTAGAACACCTAACACTAGAACACTATGCACTAGAACACCGAACACCTAACACTAGAACACCTAACACTAGAACACACTAGAACACCTAACACTAGAACACCTAACACTAGAACACCTCACACTAGAACACCTAACACTAGAACACACTAGAACACCTAACACTAGAACACCTAACACTAGAACACCTAACACTAGAACACCTAACACTAGAACACACTAGAACACCTAACACTAGAACACCTAACACTAGAACACCTAACACTAGAACACCCAACACTAGAACACCTCACACTAGAACACCTCACACTAGAACACCTCACACTAGAACACCTCACACTAGAACACCTAACACTAGAACACCTAACACTAGAACACCTAACACTAGAACACCTCACACTAGAACACCTAACACTAGAACACCTAACACTAGAACACCTCACACTAGAACACCTAACACTAGAACACCTCACACTAGAACACCTAACACTAGAACACCTAACACTAGAACACCTCACACTAGAACACCTCACACTAGAACACCTAACACTAGAACACCTAACACTAGAACACCTAACACTAGAACACCCAACACTAGAACACCTCACACTAGAACACTATGCACTAGAACACCTAACACTAGAACACACTAGAACACACTAGAACACACTAGAACACACTAGAACACCTCACACTAGAACACACTAGAACACCTCACACTAGAACACCTCACACTAGAACACCTAACACTAGAACACCTAATACTAGAACACACTAGAACACACTAGAACACCTAACACTAGAACACCCAACACTAGAACACACTAGAACACCTAACACTAGAACACCTAACACTAGAACACCTAACACTAGAACACCTCACACTAGAACACCTAACACTAGAACACCTAACACTAGAACACCTAACACTAGAACACCTAACACTAGAACACCTAACACTAGAACACCCAACACCAGAACACCTAACACTAGAACACCCAACACTAGAACACCTAACACTAGAACACCTAACACTAGAACACCTAAAACTAGAACACCTAACACTAGAACACCTAACACTAGAACACCCAACACCAGAACACCTAACACTAGAACACCTAACAGTAGAACACCTAACACTAGAACACCCAACACTAGAACACCTCACACTAGAACACTATGCACTAGAACACCTAACACTAGAACACCTAACACTAGAACACCTAACACTAGAACACCTCACACTAGAACACCTAACACTAGAACACACTAGAACACACTAGAACACCCAACACCAGAACACCTCACACTAGAACACCTAACACTAGAACACCCAACACTAGAACACCTAACACTAGAACACCTAACACTAGAACACCTAACACTAGAACACCTAACATTAGAACACACTAGAACACCTCACACTAGAACACCTAACACTAGAACACCTCACACTAGAACACCTCACACTAGAACACCTAACACTAGAACACCTAACACTAGAACACCTCACACTAGAACACCTCACACTAGAACACCTCACACTAGAACACCTCACACTAGAACACCTCACACTAGAACACCTCACACTAGAACACCTAACACTAGAACACCCAACACTAGAACACCTAACACTAGAACACCTCACACTAGAACACCTCACACTAGAACACCTCACACTAGAACACCTAACACTAGAACACACTAGAACACCTAACACTAGAACACCTCACACTAGAACACCTAACACTAGAACACCTCACACTAGAACACCTAACACTAGAACACCCAACACTAGAACACCTAACACTAGAACACCTAACACTAGAACACCCAACACTAGAACACCTCACACTAGAACACCCAACACTAGAACACCTCACACTAGAACACCTCACACTAGAACACCTCACACTAGAACACCTCACACTAGAACACACTAGAACACACTAGAACACCTAACACTAGAACACCTAACACTAGAACACACTAGAACACACTAGAACACCTAACACTAGAACACACTAGAACACCTAACACTAGAACACACTAGAACACCTAACACTAGAACACCTCACACTAGAACACCCAACACTAGAACACCCAACACTAGAACACCTAACACTAGAACACACTAGAACACCTAACACTAGAACACCTCACACTAGAACACCTAACACTAGAACACCCAACACTCGAACACCTCACACTAGAACACCTAACACTAGAACACCTAACACTAGAACACACTAGAACACCTAACCTTAACACAAATACGGTTTTGTCTTAGTGTGATGTCGCTTGACCAGCTGTCAAAAGTGTTGAACACAGGCTATGAAGAGAACAATTACACACGATTGAAAACAAAAACACGCCCACACACACACACACACACACACACACACACACACACACACACACACACACACACACACACACACACACACAGTGGCTTGTTTTAATAAAGCTAGAAGCATACCCCTCTCTCTTCTTTCTAGATACTCCGCAGCTTCCAACAACCTCTGGATGTTTATGAGTTGCACGGCCGTCATGCTGTGGGCTTTAGCTTTGATGACAATTCAAGGTAGTGCTGATTTGTATTCACGTGAGGAATAACGGCTCTTCGTTGAGTATACGTTTGAAATATTACTTTATAAGTGCCCTGTTATTGTCGGTTTCTTTGCTGGCTCTGGATCAGCCTTTGTCAAAATAAAAATAAAAACAGTCCAGCAGTGTGTCAAGCTAACCGCTGCTTCGGACAGGCTGGCCGGTAGAAAAATGGCAAAACCAGTGTAGCAAAGTAGTAAAAGTACCTGGAAACACAGTTACAAATCGTACAAAAGGGATATAAACAATATAAAAGTGTCCCAGAGAGCCCTAGCCTTTCCCTGCTGCTGCTGCCTCTTTCCTCTCCTCCCCCAGTTTGTTTACCTGAGCTCTCAGCTGAGGAGCCATCTGGCGTGGGAGGGAGGGCTCGCCGCTAAGCTCTCTGGGAAACTGAGTTCTTATATTCTATTGATTTTCCCAACTGAAAAGATAGGGAGCCTGCAGGACAAGTCTTCTGGAGTGAATGTTGATGTTGTGAGCTATAATTACTTGCTACAATTAGTAAAAGTGTTATGGTATTCCATTAGAAGTATAATACATAAGGGAATCACTAAATGAGTCAGTCAGGGATACACTAATTAAATGTCTATTCAGGCTTTGTGGTTCTATTACAACCATGCATTTATGTGTCAACTTCATTTTATCATTAAAATATCTAGGCTCATATACAAACTGCGTATAATATTTGACTTGAATGTCATGAGGACGAGTTAGCTGTTCACATGACTGTTGCTGAGAAACCTCGGCCTATAAGTCAGATGGTCTGTCACAAACAGCTGGGAAACGTGGCCCAGCGCCCAAATATATGCAATAGAGTGCTATAAACTGTTACATTTCAATAATAATAGGTTACACTCTCATATTCCTTTTCCAACAATAATCTAAATTCAATAAAATAACAAATAAAAATAAAAAACTCCAAGTCCCGTGAGTCACCGCCACTCTGTGGGTGTACCTGCCGGCTGAAGCCAGACCCAGCAACACATGACATCACAGCGCAGGAGGCGCCTGATTGGAGCTTGGTTTAGACAGGCATCGCCAAGGAATTTGGACTTGACCAATCACAAAGGGGATTCGCGCCATGTGGAACCCATGTGGAAACACCCACAAATACCAGGAAGCAAACAAGCGAGAGAAAAAAAGAGAGAAAAAGTGGTGCAGAATCACCATAATGGACAATAATGAATTTTCACAAAAGTTGCATATTTGTTGCAACTAGGATTCGTTTTTGTTATTTGACTGTTTATAATAACTGGATATAGACTTAGAAAAACTGTTCAACTGCCTCCGTAATGCATTATGTAGGCCTATAATGATTATAACAATTGAATAATTTACCAAAATACATCATACAAATAGTCCTGTTTTAACTAATCAGCGTTTTCATCAGGATTGTGATTCCCACAATCAAATTAGACCATCTCAAATTAACCTTATAAACACGGGTCTAACCTCGAAAGGATTCATTATTATAGCCTATAATCTCAGAAACTATCTGTAAATGTAGTCTAATCTTCCCCAGCCCCTGTTTCTGTCTCCTTCCCATCAGGACCGAGCTGTTTATCCCGGGTCTGCGGGGAGCACAATGACATCATGCAAAACTGAGTTGTATGAGGCGCTGCGAGGTGATCAGATTCATCTCAATGCAGGTTATTATCAGCAAATAGCACAGAAATCCACCCCCACGATCACTCATCTCTCCTCTGAAACTCTGCAGCGGTGAAATGGGCGATAGTCTGTGTGTTTCTAGGGTACTGGAGGCTATAGTGTGAACTTGGTGAGCAGGTGCACGTATAGAGAAGCTGTTTTAGCTGTGAGAGAAAATGGTGAAAAGATGATGTATAAGCTCACCATATGTAGGTCAATTAACGATATTATTACCCTCCCATCCCATGATATCAATAACTTACGTGGTGTGATGTGCATATGCACGCATGCATGATGCCTCACATCACAATCAACTCATCCCATTTGAATGAACGGAGCCCTTTGTTGTCTGACTCTATTGACAATGAAACTGTTGTTGCTCTAAACATTAACAACAACAAAAACAATTCAACTTCTCACAGATCAAACTTACTTCCATCCTTCCTCTCGGCGCTCTCAATGAAACTAGCAGCTTCCAGGAGAACTTGGACATTTTGCAGAAAAGTGTTGATCTCATCCATTGGAGAGTCTCCCGAGCTGAAGACGTCATTGAAAGGGCAAGCAGACATCTCATAATCCTGCTGGTCCATGGACGCTTCAGAGTCCAAAAACACATCTTCGCTTCTTGGCCTCTCAATTCTGGACATTTTCGTCTACTTTTCGGGCTTTTCGGAGACTTTCTTTGGGGGATCTGAGAGTGAGGCAGCTATTTGCAAGGCTGCTCTCTTGGTGGATGGGGTTTTGTGAATGCAGGGGGGTGTAATGTGGGACCGCTGGCCAATGTCTATTTGCATGGAGGAACGAGCCCTCACGGAAACCCTCCGTCTGAGACTGCCGCGTGGTCCTAGCGCCAGTCTTTATTCGCCGAATTTTGATTGGCTCAGCCTTTCTATAGAATAATGATTTCAGTATCTCCTTACCGATTTTCAACACTTATAGTGTGGATAGCGTAGGTAGGGTAGGTTAGGTAATCATAGTCATACTGTATGTCTGTATTACTGTCACACACGTGTCTGTGCATTCAGCGTGAATAAGGAAATGACATAATATCAGCCCACATTGTTAGCTTTCATAGAGTCCAGATAGGGTGTTTTTGAACAAGAAAGCTCCTACATCCTTCAGCTGCATTTAATACAAGCTCAATCTGAACTCCCAAACGAGGAAAGAACACATATGACCTACATTGAAAAAAGGAAGAAGAGAGAGAGAGAGAGAGAGAGAGAGATAGATATTTTCACTTTAATGTGTGTGTGGAATGCGAGGTCAGAACCAAAAAGACGAAGCTTCAGTCTCGATCCTCGAGCCGCTCTCGACCGCCGAGAGCCCCTTCAGGCCGTTCAGTTTCCTGTTAACCGCTCCCTGCGTGTCGAGGCACGGTCCAGGATCCATCACCGGTGCCCGTCGTCGTCGCCTCCTCCTCCTCCTCCTCCTCACTTCAAAGCACCCCCACAGTGGGCCGATGCCGTTTGATGTAAAGTTCACAGTCAGAACTTTCAAGTCCTACACACACAAGGGAGCTAGACACTCGGCCCATCATCCTTCACTTCTGTTACCCCCCCCCCCCCTTCACACACACACACACACACCGCTGGCCACAACCCAAACAGGAAGTGAGGATGTTTGCGGAGAGAGGGACAGCTCTAGTTCAACGGCACCGACGGTGCGGTGTAGCGATATATATGACACCCAACGGAATGCGCAGCCTGACGGTTGTGGGTGACGAAACGGTGACATGGCTCCTGGAGGTGTGCCCGGATATATATGACCCCTCACCCAGGCTCGGGGTGGTGAAAGGATAGCCCCTCGGCCCCGAGCCTGGGGGGGGAGTGAAACATCTACACCCAAACTAAGAAGAAGAAGAAAAGTGGAGTGGATCTGAGAGAGGCTACCGTGGTTCCGCCCTCTCTGACAACTTCCTCCTTTGAGGTTGCCGGGTGCGGTTTTGTAGGCAAGTCCCCTTCCTTTCTACCTCGGACTTCCCCCAGGCCAGCGGGGTAGGCAGGGCGTTACGGGCAGAAGCTCCAGTCTAAAGACCCACAGACGTGACCGAGTCCCCAGAGAAGACGAC
>NW_028176717.1:0-35000 GCF_949987555.1 Borostomias antarcticus
AACACTCACACACCAGGGCCCCCAAACACACAACACTCACACACACACACAACACTCACACACCAGGGCCCCCAAACACACAACACTCACACACACACAACACTCCACACACCAGAGCCCCAAACTCACAACACTCACACACACACAACACTCACACACCAGGGCCCCCAAACACACAACACTCAACACACACACACAACACTCACACACCAGGGGCCCCCAAACACAAATAAAGTTTGATTTGATTTAATTTGACTTGATAACAACATATAATAACTACCAGAAACGTTTCATCTGTCTATATTATGTCTCTATGGCCCATTAACTATAGCGCCAAGTCAACACCCCCCCGCCCCCTCAATTAGCATCCCCCCCACCCCCCTGTACTCCCCTGACAGTAGACCCCCCATAACTACCGCGAACCCCGACCCTACAGCAGCTCATCAAACAGGAGCGCGACCCCAGAGCCACACACATGCCAGGGATGCGACCTATTGACCTATCGGCCTCTGGTAACAATGATAGCATCACATACAGTTAGCAGCACAATGGCTTCCTGCTGTCCGCTGTGGCTCTGCTCTGCTCTACAGGGGAGCTGTGCTCTGCTCTGCTCTGCTCTGCTCTGTTCTGTTCTGTTCTGCTCTGCTCTGCTCCTCTGCTGGGCCCTCTCTCTCTCTCTCTCTCTCTCTCTCTCTCTCTCTCTCTCCCTCTCCTCGTCTCTCTCTCTCTCTCTCTCTCTCTCTCTCCCCCTCCCTCTCTCTCTCTCTCTCCCCCTCCCTCTCTCTCTCTCTCTCTCTCTCCCTCTCTCTCTCTCTCTCTCTCTCTCTCTCCCCTCTCTCTCTCTCTCTCTCTCTCTCTCTCTCTCCCTCTCTCTCTCTCTCTCTCTCTCTCTCTCTCTCTCTCTCCTCTCCCCCCTCCCTCTCTCTCTCTCTCTCCCCCTCCCTCTCTCTCTCTCTCTCTCTCTCTCTCTCCCTCTCTCTCTCTCCCTCTCTCTCTCTCTCTCTCTCTCTCTCTCTCTCTCTCTCTCTCATGGGAATGGGGTCAGTGGTCTACGGGCTCCATTAGTAGAGCTTCCCTCACCGATCCATTTAAATGGCCGTCACAGAATGACCGCGCGGTGGGTCAGGCTCACTCACAGACCAGGAAACACACACACACACACACACACACACACACAGACACACACACACACACACACACACACACACAGCAAGCCACATGCGTGCGCAAAGCCCGTCCCGGTCTGTGGGCGGCGGACCTCAGGAGGAGGATGAGGCCCGGAGGATGAGGCCTGGAGGAGGATGAGGCCCGGAGGAGGATGAGGCCTGGAGGAGGATGAGGCCTGGAGGAGGATGAGGCCCGGAGGAGGATGAGGCCTGGAGGAGGATGAGGCCTGGAGGAGGATGAGGCCTGGAGGAGGATGAGGCCCGGAGGAGGATGAGGCCTGGAGGAGGATGAGGCCTGGAGGAGGATGAGGTCTGGAGGAGGATGAGGCCTGGAGGAGGATGAGGCCCGGAGGAGGATGAGGTCTGGAGGAGGATGAGGTCTGGAGGAGGATGAGGTCCGTCTGTTGACACGCGGAACAGCTGTCAATCCAGAGGGGGCGTTGCCAGGGTGACATTCCCACTGACATGCGATTGGCTGTGCAGAGCAGGAGAAGGAGGAAGTGAGAGTGTGTGTGTGTGTGTGCGTGTGTGTGTGTGTGTGTGTGTGCGTGTGTGCCTGTGTGTGCGCGTGCGTGTGTGTTTGTGTGCGTGTGCGCATGTGTGTGCGCGCGTGTGTGTGTGTGTGCGTGTGCGCATGTGTGTGCGCGTGCGTGTGTGCGTGTGTGTGTTTGTGTGCGTGTGCGTGTGCGCATGTGTGTGTGCGCGCGCGTGTGTGTGTGTGCGTGTGCGCATGTGTGTGCGCGTGCGTGTGTGTGTTTGTGTGCGTGTGCGCATGTGTGTGTGTGTGCGCGTGCGTGTGTGTGTGTGTGCGCGTGCGTGTGTGTGTGTGTGTGTGTGTGTTGGGGGGGGGGGGACAGAGACGGGCCCTGCTAGGTTATGAACCCAGAACCATGTGGTTATGCCCCTGAATAAGGAAAACCATGGTGTTGATAACAGCAGCATCCAAATGAGGACCTGGGACACAGTGAGACCTGCCCAGCTGCAGCCACGCCCCCCCCGCTACAGCCACGCCCCCCCGCTGCAGCCACGCCCCCCAGCTGTTCAGCTGCCCCCCCACCCCCTCCCCCTCCCCCACCCCCTCCCGCAAAACAGGAACCCAGACCGGACAACCACAACACGCTTCCTGGGAAAAACAGTCTAGGGCTTCCCGGAGAGTAAACAGGGAAATGCTGTGTGTGTGTGTGTGTGTGTTAGTGTGTGTGTGTGTGTGTGTGTGTTAGTGTGTGTATGTGTGTGTGTGTGTGTGTGTGTTAGTGTGTGTGTGGAGGGGGGGGGGAGTGAACGTGTGTGCGCAAGAAAAAGAGAGACAGACGTCTTTATTGTAGATAGATAGACGTCTTTATTTACACACTGACACCAGGTCTCTGTTCCAGATGTGTGTTTACTAGAACATATCCAGTAATACAGTCCCTCACTGGATGTCTCAGTTAATACTTCCTTACACGTTTGCAAGGTGATAAGGGGAGGAGCTTGTTTTATAGCGTTTAGGCCCCGCCATGCACAGCGTTTCCTCCATTAGTTCCAGCTGTAAGGACGTATATTGCTGTATAAGATTGCTTTTTTCTGCCCGCCGTTTAGATGAAACTCCAAATGAGGCCTGGATGTTTCTCCGAGGCCGACAGGTGCAGAGATGCTCCTCACAGTCAGATCACCTGCTTCAACAGGATGGGACTCATTTAGGGAGGGAACAGCCTGCAGTCTGACAGAAAACCAACCTACTAGAGAAACCAAACCTACTAGAGAAACCAAACCTACTAGAGACCTGCGCTTTTCTGTCTGATCCTGTCTGAGTCTCCTGCTCCAAAACTACATCTAGATTCATCTGGGATCCTGTCTGAGTCTCCTGCTCCAAAACTACATCTAGATTCATCTGGGATCCTGTCTGAGTCTCCTGCTCCAAAACTACATCTAGATTCATCTGGGATCCAGGACGCTAGTTTTGCCAGTCGTTTGAGCTACAATAAAACATGCACATACCATAAGTATTCCAAGACGTTCTTGAAGAAACTTTTTCCATTCAGCACATCGGTTAGTGCAACTGGTGCTTAGAAATGTCTACTCATATGATGGCGGTGTGTGTCATTTGAATGCAAAGTTCCATTTTGTGAAGAAGGCAAAGTGTCATTTTGCAGGAGATGTGTTGGGTTTTGCATTGTGTGTGTGTGTGTATTTTCTGGTTGGTATGTAGAGATTTAAGGAAATGAGGTTCTCTTTCAGAAAACATGTTTAAACAATTGAGAAAAACTGTGAGACTCTGTACTGTTAAAACAGCTCTGGGCTGTAGATCACCCTGGATTACCCCAACCTGAGTTCCCTCAGAGCTCCGGCACTGATGAGGTCACCGCATTCCACCAGTCCAAACACATTCCGGCATTCTGAAGAGGTCAGGTGGGAGTTTCCCGTGCCTGAATCTGCCTCAAGTGGGCGGGGTTTACCTTTTTTGGGAGGAGCTAAAGCCCAGAACGCAGATTTTCATGTGCTTGTCACACGTCTTTGTCCTCGAACCACCTCTGTAACACAGACTGACTGGGCCGGCGTACGGCTGTGGTGAGCAACTACAAGAGACTCTCGGCTGTGGAGATGACTCATCAACTCTCCCTCTGAGTCCAGACCCAGCTCCTCTGAGGAGATGACTCATCAACTCTCCCTCTGAGTCCAGACCCAGCTCCTCTGAGGAGATGACTCATCAACTCTCCCTCTGAGTCCAGACCCAGCTCCTCTGAGGAGATGACTCATCAACTCTCCCTCCGAGTCCAGACCCAGCTCCTCTGAGGAGATGACTCATCAACTCTCCCTCCGAGTCCAGACCCAGCTCCTCTGAGGGAGAACATGTGGGGTGGCACCCAGCTCCTCTGAGGGGAACATGTGGGGTGGCAGGCTCCAGTCTCTCTCACGTCATAATAACCCTACAGCCGGAGTCAGAGTGAGACCAGCACCCTACCAGCCGGAGTCAGAGTGAGACCAGCACCCAACCCGCTGGAGTCAGAGTGAGACCAGCACCCAACCCGCCGGAGCAGAGCATAGTGCAGAGCAGAACAGAGCAGAGCAGAGCAGAACAGAGCAGAACAGAGCATAGTGCAGAATAGAGCACAGTAGAGCAGAACAGAGTATAAGTAAAGCAGAGCACAGTAGACTAGAGCAGCCTAGAGCAGAGTCAGCAGAGCAGCGTAGACTAGAGCAGAGTTAGCAGAGCAGGGTAGACTAGAGCAGCGTAGAGCAGAGTTAGCAGAGCAGGGTAGACTAGAGCAGAGTTAGCAGAGCAGGGTAGACTAGAGCAGAGTCAGCAGAGCAGGGTAGACTAGAGCAGCCTAGAGCAGAGTCAGCAGAGCAGGGTAGACTAGAGCAGCCTAGAGCAGAGTCAGCAGAGCAGGGTAGACTAGAGCAGCGTAGAGCAGAGCAGGGCAGACTAGAGCAGCGTAGAGCAGAGCAGGGTAGACTAGAGCAGCCTAGAGCAGAGTCAGCAGAGCAGGGTAGACTAGAGCAGCGTAGAGCAGAGCAGGGTAGACTAGAGCAGCGTAGAGCAGAGTCAGCAGAGCAGGGTAGACTAGAGCAGCGTAGAGCAGAGTTAGCAGAGCAGGGCAGACTAGAGCAGCGTAGAGCAGAGTTAGCAGAGCAGGGCAGACTAGAGCAGCCTAGAGCAGAGTTAGCAGAGCAGGGCAGACTAGAGCAGAGTTAGCAGAGCAGGGCAGACTAGAGCAGAGTTAGCAGAGCACAGTAGACTAGAGCAGAGTAGACTAGAGCAGGTTGCTGTTCATTCAATTCATTTAAAGGAGTAGTAAAGGGAAAATGCATGTTTAGCCCTGTTTTAAGGTTACTTATGATCATAGGTGAACTGTAGGCTAATAGTTCTTCCCTGACCCCTCTCAACGAGACAATCGAGCAAGCTCCTGGAAAATGTTCAAATCTATTAGCTAGGAACGTTTCCAGAGCAGTAAACATGGGCTCAATACTTCATAAGAGAGACATGACTAACAGAACATTTCCAGAGCAGTAAACATGGGCTCAATACTTCATAAGAGACGTGACTACCAGTAAATAGATAAATAGTTGCAGAGATGTTGCCTAGGCTACATGGTCGGCCATTGTGCTATCCCAGTAGTCCTCATGAGGTCGTCAGACGCGCCTCCATCTTTGTCTCCTGTTATCCCGGTCCTCCACACACCTGGCCATCTCATCGCTGGTCTCACTCCCGTATCCATCTTGATTATGTGCTCAAATGTTTTGGTAGGACGTCCTTGTGACTTGTGTCCGCTCCATGGAGACGGCTCCCATAACACCATCTTGCTGGCCGGAAGCTCACGGTGTGTGTAGCAGAGCCCAGCCAGCCTCATTCTCCTATTCCTTTCTTTCCACTCACTCTTGGCCTCTCTCTTCGTACAGATCTTCAATACTGACGTGCGCGTTATGACTTATGTCCATACCCGCGGGAAGTAGGGGTGCTGGGAGTGCTGCAGCACCTCCTGCTGGAGAACCCAGGCAAAGGCGCTGCTGCCCCACAAAATATTTTCAAAAAATAAATATTTTTCTTTTTTTCTAATAATAATAGATTTTTTTCAATATTCATTGAGTTTCGTAATGAAAAAAAAAAAAAACTAATTCAACTGAAAAATCATTAATATTTATTCACAACGTACTACGTTGACGTGACGTTGACGTCCACTGACAGATGTGGCTAACTGTTACTAGCTAGCTACTGTGGTCGAAATGACGCAGAAATGGCGCAGAAACGCATTTTTGATTTCTTTGGAAAGTCAAAGCCTCAACACTAAAAAAGATGCGAGAGCGAGGAGTTGACTGAGGCAGACCCGCCGGCCTCTGAGGCTGAACCCTAACCCAGTTCAGCCCCTCAGAACCTGGACCCAGTTCAGCCCCTCAGAACCTGGACCCAGTTCAGCCCCTCCGGCCCCGGAGCGAGCAGGGTTAGGGTTAGAAAAAGACGTCTTCTAGACGTGTCTTTGCTCAGTGGGGCTGCTCGGCCCCACTGAGCAAAGACACGTCTAGAAGACGTCTTTTTCGTCTTTTTCGGACGTCCAAAGACATCCAATTAGGAGCCAGAATGAATGTTTTTTTTAACGTTCAGATATTGGACCCGTTGCGTTTGATGCGTCAACTTTGACGGATGCCATTCACTTTCGCTGCCGCACGCAACAACAACCAATCAACCAATCAACCAATCAACCAATCACATTGTCCAAAACTGCGCTCGCAACAACCAGTATATTCTCCGAACCTGCTCGCGCGCACTATTATAAACCCACCCGGCTCTTCGTTTAGTGCTGTAATGGATGCTAATCTGGTCGAACGTGTGGCGATCGTTTATGCATTGTGGTTGAGGCAACGTGAACGTGGTGCCCGCAGGTATTGGGTACATCCTATCCTGAAAACAAACAATTCAAACAGCGATTGTCCTCCATCTTGGTATCGAAAAATGTGAAAATCCCGCCTTGCGATGACGTCTTTCTCCGTCAAGACATCTGATTGGTCGGCAGCTCCGGCAACGCATCTGAAAGTTGAAAATGTTTTAACTTTCGACGCTAGCCAGGCAACGCAACGCACCGGGACATTGAAGCCATTGAAAGTGAATGGCATCCGTCAAAGTTGACGCATCAAACGCAAGCGTGTGAGCCCCCCGGGGTCCAAGCCAGACGTGTGAATATTGAGGGGTCCAGCAGACGAACACACGGGGTTCAGGACCCACGGACGTTATTAAGACGTGATCTCTCCCTGACGTTGCGTGTTTGCTGGAAAGATCATGTCACGTCGTGGCAGAAAAGGCCAGCACTGGTTTCAGACGCACCGCATCAACCCACCAACTTTAGTTTTCCTGGAAGGTATTTTGGAAAATAAACGGTTAATCGTTCATTCAATGCAAGCTAGTTCAACAAATGGAGATGGCTACATTATATTGACGGTCGTGACTGGATTGTTTGTGTTAGCTGTGTCAAAGCAGTGCAGAAGCGTCTCATCCATGACAGCGTACGTCTAGATGGCTGTTTTGTCAAAGGGACAAGGGGACAAGAGGACAAGGGGACAAGGGAGGCTTCACTAATTGGCGGAACAAATTCAACGAGCATGAGAGGGAGAGAGAAAGGCCACATTTGAAGTTGTGTGAGCAGCCATCACAGCAGGTAAGACCATGTTTCGTAATGCAGCCCACAGAAATGTTGTAATTAGTGTTTGGAGATGGTTTTGTCTGAGTAATGCTGGACAGCCAGCATGCATTCTGTCTTTACAAATGTGGCTCTAGGCCTAAAGCTCCCGCCGTGTGATGCGTATTTGGGGTGATTGCGCTTTGATTATTATAATGGATAAAATAATATCATTTGGAACAGAAGTAGAACAGAATACAATAGTAGAACATACGATCAAATTGAATCAAATGGACTTAATCAGAATAGAACAGTAGAACATACTCAAATCGAATCAAATAGCCTAAATGACCAATTTTTAATCCATCTAGCCTACATATCAGTAGGCCGTGGCTTAGCCCACCAGCCCTAAAGCAGTCGATATGGCTATTTTGAACATAACATGGCTTTCATGGTTTACATTGGGCTATAGTCTATCTGTGTGCTCTTAAGGATCCTTTTGTGTTGTTGAGACTGTGCTTATTATTGAAAAATAACAATAGGCCTACATTTTACACAACTGTGCTTTTCGGAATCACTAATGCCTGACGTTAGAGGACGTTTGGACGAGGTAGCCTATAGGCGCACTGCACTGCCACGTGCTACCATGTAGTCTTTAGAGAGTTTTTTCAGCACCCCCTGTTCAAAATACGTTCCCGCGGCTTATGTCCAGTACTACACGTAGCATTCTGGTGTAGCGTCCGTCCAGTGACCTCTACAGGGAGTGGCTCAGGGTCTAGTGACCTCTACAGGGAGTGGCTCAGGGTCCAGTGACCTCTGCAGGGAGTGGCTCAGGGTCCAGTGACCTCTGCAGGGAGTGGCTCAGGGTCCAGTGACCTCTGCAGGGAGTGGCTCAGGGTCTAGTGACCTCTACAGGGAGGGGCTCAGGGTCTAGTGACCTCTACAGGGAGTGGCTCAGGGTCTAGTGACCTCTACAGGGAGGGGCTCAGGGTCTAGTGACCTCTACAGGGAGTGGCTCAGGGTCCAGTGACCTCTGCAGGGAGTGGCTCAGGGTCCAGTGACCTCTACAGGGAGTGGCTCAGGGTCCAGTGACCTCTGCAGGGAGTGGCTCAGGGTCCAGTGACCTCTACAGGGAGTGGCTCAGGGTCCAGTGACCTCTGCAGGGAGTGGCTCAGGGTCCAGTGACCTCTACAGGGAGTGGCTCAGGGTCCAGTGACCTCTGCAGGGAGTGGCTCAGGGTCCAGTGACCTCTGCAGGTAGTGGCTCAGGGTCCAGCACTCTCAGCCATACAGTAGAACAGCCTCCACGTGGCGTTGAAGAAGTGGAGGTTGGTTTCACGGGGAGGTTGGATTTCCACGTGTTGCTCGTGCTGTTTAGAGCTCTGCAGGTGAGCGCCTTCCTCACTCTGAGGTCCTGTTCCGTTGAGGTCCGTTGAGCCCAGGTACTGTATCTGAAGTCCTCGACCTCCTTCAGAGAAGGACCTTCAGCTGCCACTAGGGGCAGATGTTCCGGGGTGTTATAGGTGATTACTAGGGATGAGACGGTATACCGTAAAACCGTGAACTGCGGTATAAAATGTCCACGGTATTAGAACCATGACATTCCTTGTGTTTACGGTATTACGTTTACGGTATTACACAATAATGCGCTGCTGAAACTTCACATTTCAAGTTGCTTGCAACAGTTAATTTTGTAATTTAATATAAGCTTGCTATTAATAAACTGAGCTTAATTACAATAGTGTGTATTTTCCATCATGTGTTGCACTGTAGTTCCTTCAACAGGGGTGAAAATTAACTTTTTGGTACACGGTGAGTCACCTGTCAAGGGGACTGTAGATGAAAAATCTACCGGCCAAGTATATATATTTTTCAGATAGCCTTCCTAAATCTAGTCGCCAATTTGAAATTTTACCTGCATTTGACCGGTGGCAGGTGTTAATTTTCAGCCCTGTCCTTCAAAGTAAAATACTTTTATTTATGTGTTTTGGAGGTGAAATGCCATATACCGTGAAATACCGTAAACCGTACCGTGTAACTAGATACCGTACCGTCTCCTCCCTAGTGATGACCTCAGTGATGACCTCAGTTTTCCTGGCGTCCAGACCAAGACCCACCTTGGCACATTCCTCTTCCCCTCTGGTCGGGAGCGTGTGGGCTTGCCTCACGTGGTCAGCCTATAGCAGGCTGATGTGCCTCACGTGGTCAGCCTATAGCAGGCTGATGTGCCTCACGTGGTCAGCCTATAGCAGGCTGATGTGCCTCACGTGGTCAGCCTATAGCAGGCTGATGTTGCCCACTGACGTCAGGACAGCAGAGTCGCTGCCCATTTTTCACCGCAGGCTCAAAACTCACCTCTTCAAAAAGTACTACCATGACCCTCCCTCTTAAGCACTTATTGTATTTAGATTGCCATTCTTGCACTTTGCCTTCAGCACTAGATTGTGCTCTTAGTCACTTGTTTTAGAAAGAAGATGCACTTGTGAGTTCTGGTGAGTAGTAGTACACTGGCTTTTTCTATGTTAAATGCAATTATTGTTAGTCTTTGGATAAAAGCGTCTGCTAAATGACTGTAATGTAATGTTGTCTGCGTGATCCAGGTCGGTTAGAACCACAGCGAGCTGGGTTGGGGTTAGGGTTAGGGGGGTTAGGGTTAGGGTTGGGTTAGGGTTAGATGGGTTAGGGTTAGGGTTAGGGTTGGGTTAGGGTTAGGGTTAGGGTTAGATGGGTTAGGGTTAGGGTGTTATAGTGAAGCCAAAATCCTCCTCTCTTTCCTGGATTTCCTGCATCAGTGCGTAGTCCAGGTCTATCATAAAGAGGAAGGGTGCGACGGTGTCCCCTTGTAACACTCCCGCCATGATATCAAAATGCTGTTGCCGTATGGCATCACAACCCTTGCCCTTGTGTTGGATTACATGGCCCCCATGGCCCGAAGTAAACCAGCCTGTCACTAGAGCGAGGTGAACAGGTTCCAGAACCAGCCTGTCACTAGAGCGAGGTGAACAGGGGCCAGAACCAGCCTGTCACTAGAGCGAGGTGAACAGGGGCCAGAACCAGCCTGTCACTAGAGCGAGGTGAACAGGGCCAGAACCAGCCTGTCACTAGAGCGAGGTGAACAGGGGCCAGAACCAGCCTGTCACTAGAGCGAGGTGAACAGGGGCCAGAACCAGCCTGTCACTAGAGCGCGGTGAACAGGTTCCAGAACCAGCCTGTCACTAGAGCGAGGTGAACAGGTTCCAGAACCAGCCTGTCACTAGAGCGAGGTGAACAGGGCCAGAACCAGCCTGTCACTAGAGCGAGGTGAACAGGGGCCAGAACCAGCCTGTCACTAGAGCGAGGTGAACAGGTTCCAGAACCAGCCTGTCACTAGAGCGAGGTGAACAGGGGCCAGAACCAGCCTGTCACTAGAGCGAGGTGAACAGGGGCCAGAACCAGCCTGTCACTAGAGCGAGGTGAACAGGGCCAGAGAGTTCCAGCGCTCTACCAGTGGGATTCCAGCAGTATTTCTTCACCTGAGAAGAAACCTCACGTTTCTTCAGCTCCGCTGCTTCCTGCTGTGGTCGGTCAGCTCTGGCTGATGGTTTCTGATGGACTTCTCTGCTCATTCCTCCACTCTCCCGTCTCTATATCCCTCTGACTCTCCATCCGCTTACTCTCTCTCTCCCGTCTCTATATCCCTCTGACTCTCCATCCGCTTACTCTCTCTCTCCCGTCTCTATATCCCTCTGACTCTCCATCCGCTTACTCTCTCTCTCCCGTCTCTATATCCCTCTGACTCTCCATCCGCTTACTCTCTCTCTCTAGTGAACGCTAGAGACATTCTGCAGGTAAGGCGCCATAGATAGTTAGGTAGATATAAGCTTTATCATAGATAGTTAGGTAGATATAAGCTTTATCATAGATAGTTAGGTAGATATAAGCTTTATCATAGATAGTTAGGTAGATATAAGCTTTATCATAGATAGATAGGTAGATATAAGCTTTATCATAGTTAGGTAGATATAAGCTTTATCATAGATAGTTAGGTAGATATAAGCTTTATCATAGATAGGTAGATATAAGCTTTATCATAGATAGGTAGATATAAGCTTTATCATAGATAGTTAGGTAGATATAAGCTTTATCATAGATAGTTAGGTAGATATAAGCTTTATCATAGATAGTTAGGTAGATATAAGCTTTATCGTAGATAGTTAGGTAGATATAAGCTTTATCATAGATAGTTAGGTAGATATACGCTTTATCATAGATAGTTAGGTAGTATAAGATAGTATCTTACCAGTGTATTATCAGTGTCTTAGCATCTTACTAGTGAATGTATTGTTAAATGTCTGATCTTGGGGTTTGCGTCTCCCACGTTGTCATGGTCGCCCGGCCCGGTTGGTGGATATGGTACCTGGACACAGAACGGCCTGCTGATTGAAGTTGTCTTCAAGTGGATCTCTTAGAGCTGAGGGGAAGGGCAGGGCCAACATGGCTGGACTGATCACTGTTGCCAAGCTACCAAATCACTGCTTTTACTTAATCAACATAATGAACAGATCTGCAGGAAATCTTTTTATAATGAAATTATATTATTGTAAAGAAAAACACTGACACAACCTGGGTATGCTGAACAAGTAACCAAATCAGACCAAAAACTTTATTGTGCAAGATTAGATTATTGGAATAACTGATAAAAGGTATGAAATAACACCACACAGCATACATGAATAATCGGCCTCTAATATACTACACAGGACCAATATCAAGCTCAGCATTTCTGGTTTAGTTCCATGTTCTGTTTGGGTCATACTATGATGTACAAGCAGGGGTGAAAATTAACTTTTTGGCTCACGGTGAGTCACCTGCCAAGGGGACTGTAGATGAAAAAATCTACCGGCCAAGTATATATATTTTTCAGATAGCCTTCTGAAATCTAGTCGCCAACTGGAAATTTTACCTGCATTTGGCCGGTGGCAGGTGTTGATTTTCAGCCCTGTGTACAAGACTCACCAAACAGCTTCAAGACTCACCAAACAGGTTCAAGACTCACCAAACAGCTTCAAGACTCACCAAACAGCTTCAGGACTTTACTTACAATACATGTATAAACCTTCAATGATTTCTGTAAGAATCGAAAGGAATTAATTCAGTTGAATCAATTCTAAGCTTGGATGAAACATGTCGAGGAGGAGTCATACATGCACAATACATACTGTATACAGAGACAGACATGAGATATGCAGTAATTGGCCTGATGTCACCTGCTGCTGACTACTGGCTCAGGAGAAAACCAGTGAAGGTCGTGTGACCCTTTTTATCACCCCACACGTGTCTGTGGGCAGGCAATCTGAGGTACACCTGGTCCCCCTTCTCCAGCTCCACAGTGACGGCGTTGCCCCCGGTGTCAGAGGCATCAGATGATTTGTGGTCAGTCGTGGAGACCAAAAGATTTCCATTCTTGAACAACGACACTTCTGAGCTAACATGTCCACCAGTATGGTAGACGAAGGTGAAGTAATAGACCCCTTTAACGGTAGCGGTGAACATGCCTGTGGAAGAGATCAAATGTTTAAAAATTAAAGTTATAATTATTTTAACATTAAAGCTACATGAGATAACTCGGCACTTTGGCAGCCCCTCTGGTCGTGATAAAATCGGCACTGCGTTTTAAGAACCACACTTCCCACAATCCCCCACTCACTCACTGTAATGATGGGGGGGAAAATGATAACGCGCGTGGTGCAGACTGGATTGGAAGATTGTAGCTACTTTCTAGAAGGATGGTTTCAATGCAGGTACTGTAAATACCGGTCTTCTTTCTTTTATGTGCATGCAGATCGTTTCACGGGGAGAAGTGTTTGTTGTTTTCCTGATATTGTGACACACAAAACGTGTCACTTCCGTTTCCACCACAAGATTTCCCGCCAGTGTACTAGCCAGTACACCGAAATAATAAATCCACAGGGTCTCATGCAGTCTCATGTCACGAAAATGATTTTGGGGGTCTTGCTAAGGCTAACGTTAGCTACATTTGCAGAGGACATCGCTGTATTCTCAAATAAATAACCAGCTGAAATAAAATGGTGATTGAATGCATCACGCCGTTTTGTTCTTTTAATCTGAGATAATGATATTAGTTAGCTTGTAGCGTAAGCGGAGGGCTACAAATTGTGTAAGTCAAGACAAACATAGCAAGCTGTGCTCAGAGGCTCGCGTCTAACTTAAGTCTGGATGAATTTAGCTCGATATGAGCATAGTAGGAATGATGCCTGAAAGGGCTTAAGTACAACCACCAGTTTGAATGGTTCGCCTACCGCCCCCCAGACCACGAGTTATGGGTATTGATTTAACCGGCCACGATAGAGATGAATGTGTCCCACTGGCGGTCAATGGGGCTTGTTCTCCGTTATACTATACTCCGCATGGGTTGCTGGACAAAATCCTGCAACAGAAAGACTGTCCCCGCGAGTGAGACCTCCTGCCCTGACCGGAGGTTTCTCTTGAGCAGTGGCATGTATGTAATTAAAAAAACAAAACATACAGGAAGACAGTAGCCTAAATGAGGGCACCGCAATACTGTGCGCTGCACGTAAGAACTCTCCTGCGCTCTAACCCCACCCACACACACACACACACACACACACACACACACACACACACACACACACACACACACACACACACACACACACAGAGCAATGGCACGCACGGAGAGAAGGAGAGCAATAGGCCTACTGTCAGAGGCACATTGACACAAACCTAAATTAAGATTAAAATTAATCTGACACAACCAATATCAGATCAAATGACAGGGCAGTCGACACCACTATAGGCCACATCGCGCTTGATTGCCGCTTGGCTCTGCTTTAAGGCACCCTCTTGGTGTATATGGAGCAAACTAAAGGGAAAGCGCTGTGTGGTTCACCCGCTGGAAAAACGTATCCGTGGAGAGAGGATCCCCTCGGTAGTAGGCTAGCCTACAACTGATAATCACTCGACCACTGTATGCGCTTGAAAGTATGGTATTATTCGTTTATAACTGGGAGGTGGCAAATTGCGACTTGCTACGAATTATTAAATAAAACGCTGCATAAACTCGCACTTCCTCATCGCAAATTCTGATATTTCGGGATGTTTCTCAGCCACGAAACCCTAACCTATAGCACACGCATCGTATCGGGTGAGAAATAGACAGCTAGATAGCGACAAACACCTATAATATTATTATGATGATATCCTAATATAATGACCGGAATATCTCCCATTTGTCCGGTATAATGAAATCAACGGAAACCCTGCTCTCAAGTCCAATTGACGGAAATCCGTTGTGGAGACGGAAAACTTTAACCCATGACTCCGTTGGAGTTAGTATTCAACTCCATTCCAAACTGCCCTACCTACCCTACCCTAACCCTAACCCTAACCCTAACCCTAACCCTAACCCTACTAAATCGGTATCGGACCCAAAAATCTGATATCGGTCGGGCTCTAATATTGAACCATAAAAAGTTATCTCATTGAGCTTTAAGTTCCATATCTGCTCCTAAATAGATGTAGTGATAAGTTACCTGTACTTGGGTTGTAAGCTCTGCCAATGTTTGTGATGATTCTCTTGTAAATCAGGACTGTGTCAACATCGAAAGGTCCTCTGTTTGCAGGCCCTCCCAAACTTGCAGTGAAGACAACCGTTTCTGTGAAAGCAAAGCCATATTGTTACAATTAGCTTGTCTTATTTTTGAAGAACAAACTTAATGGATAAATCTACTTAAAAACACATTTGTAGAGAAAGTAAGGAGATTAACATAAACAATCACAGTCCAGGCCTTCTACTGGGGTTTAGTGGGCTAGAACATGAATTAGAAACACCAACACCAACCTTTTTCCTGGATGGTTTCAAGTTTTTCCTGGATGGTTTCAAGTTTTCTCATTATGTTGCTCAAATTCTTCCTCATGGCTTCAATCTGTTCTGGCTCGCATGACAGCTTGATAGTCAACTGGTCAAGCTTTCGGCCGTCATCCTGAGCCCCAGACAGACCACAGAACAGCAACACCAGCAGACAGAAATCGGTATTCATCTTCAATCAGATTCTGACTGAATCCTCTCTCGCCCTACCTGTATATATTATATGCAAGTTGAAGACATGGTGAAGCCACCTCACGAATTCTTGAGATCCACATCCTCGTTCCTGAGATGTTTCAATGTCAGTTTAAAGAACACTTCATGAGTAGGGTTGGGCATCGAGAACCGGGACCAAATTGGAACCGGTTCTAAAATTCCGATTCCAAAGGAATCGTTTATATATTTTAATTTCGATTCTGCTTATCGGTTCCTAAACAAATTTCACTTGCGCTAATTTCAGTTTCCGTGTTAGTGGCTTGCGCGTTTGCCTTTGGTTTGCAGTCCGCCAGAAAAACCAACGAAGAAGAAGTAGTTTCCGTCTTTGCGATTTGAATGTAGAGCCGTTCTCAGAGGAATGATGAGTCGGCCCAGTGCAACACCTGTGAGAAGTTTATTTCGTGCAAGGGAGGATGCACAACTAATCTGATGAAACACCTGCGCTTGCATGGCATAAAAATCAACGAATGTACCATCTTTGAATGTCCCATCTTTGATGCGTTGCGCTGGTCTCCCTCCGTCTCTCCCGCCTCGTCCTCAGTCAACCCTAACGAGCCAACAGCCAGCACCTCGTCGTCGCAATCGGGTACGTGAAAATTAAATAGCACTAACGTTTGTCTTATTGTCAACAGCGAGACAGCAAACAAATTATACTAGACCGAACTGGTAAAAAACGGTGTCAAATGCAAATACTGTAATGTATTTTTTCGTAGATGAACGTCTGCAGATTGCTAGTAGCCTGCCTGGCATTACTGCAGCTAGTGCTGCTAATCCACGACTTGACACGCCATTCACCTTGGCGGCAAAGGGAAAGATGCCAGTCTGCCAGTGGAGAAAGTTGAAGAGTGCCACAGAAAAGTGACAGCTTATGTGGTAAAACGGCTGCACCCCTTCTCAGATGTCGAGGCACCGACATTTAGGTAAGCAAACATAAGAATAGAGCTAAACTAGCTAGCTAAGATAGCTAGGCTAGCTCTAACTCTAGCTAGCTAGCTCAACTAGCTAGCTAAGATAGCTAGCTCTAGCTAGCTAGCTACTCACCACCCTGACCTAGAGTAACAGTAACGTTATGTTTGTTTTTGTGTTTGCCTGGAGGGAGAGGTGAGGGAGGGAGGAGGGATGCAGGGAGAGGAGAGGGATGGATGAGAGGAGAGGATGGTGGGATGGAGGGGGAGGAGGAGAGGGGAGGGAGGAGGGATGGAGGGAGAGGAAAGGAGAGGATGGAGGGATGCAGGGAGAGGAGAGGAGGACAGGGAGGAAGGATGAAGGGAGAGGAGAGGATGGAGAGGGATGAAGGGAGAGGAGAAGGTGGAGGGACGCAAGGAGAGAAGAGGGATGGAGGGAGAGGAGAGGGAGGGGGTGTGGAGGTTTTGCAAAGATTCTCCCATTCTGGGAGATGCAGGTTGTCTCAAGGGATTGGCAGGATTGGAGAGGGGAGTTGTGGGTAGAGAGAGGGGGGTTGTGGGTAGAGAGAAGGGTCACACACACACACACACAGCTGACGCATCCCTATTCACTCTTTCACACACAGATTCACTGTCACACACACCAAATTAAACTATGTGAATTCACAGGTTCAACTGTATGAAATTAATTTTGAATGACTTGTTTTTAAAAGATTATTACAAATAAATGTTTCTTCTGTGAAATAAGCGTGCAGCCTGTTTTGACCCCACCCATCAAAGAATCGGAATCGAGAATCGTTAAGAACCGGAATCGAAAAGAAGAATCGGAATCGGAATCGTTAAAATCCAAACGATGCCCAACCCTATTCATGAGTAGGAAACACTACACCAAAAACTAAATGAAGAACATATCCTCATTGCTCATTGGCCGCGTTTCCCGATAAAGAACCTTCTTAAGGAACCCTTCTTAAGCAACCCTTTGTATGGGATTTAAGAAGTACTTTGGAGTTAAGTGCTTCATAACTCGTTCGGGAAACCCGGCCATTAGCTTTTTCATTGTCACGCAAACCTGCACATACAAACATGCAAACCTCAAAGAGGGCTTGAGTAAGGTGGCCCTGAAGTGCAAAACACAGACATTTCACAAAACATAACTGAACTATAAATAGGTTTTCCTAGATCAATCTTCTTATATTAAGTAAGATATTTGCTGGATTTTTTTTCCTCCCATACACAGATTAAGCTCTAACGTAAATACTTTAGTGACAGCCAACAAAAAATTAGTGTAGGTGAACGGCCGGACGTGTTTGGGCCCGTAGACCCGTAGACCTGTAGACCCATAGACCTGTAGACCCATAGGCCCGTAGACCTGTAAACCCATAGACCTGTAGACCCATAGGCCCGTAGACCCGCCCCGTAGACCCATAGACCTGTAGACCCATAGACCTGTAGACCCATAGCCCCGTAGACCCATAGACCTGTAGACCCATAGACCTGTAGACCCATAGACCTGTAGACCCATAGGCCCGTAGACCCGTCCCGTAGACCCATAGACCTGTAGACCCATAGACCTGTAGACCCGCCCCGTAGAATGAAACGCCCGCCCCAATGAAAGGAACAGGCCCCTCCTACCTCCAGGCCATGGTCAAACCCTACACCCCCTCCCGACCGCTACGCTCTGCTACCTCAGGGCGACTGGTTGCCCCGTCACTCCGAGGCTCCTGCGGTCGATCGACACGGTCACGGCTCTTCTCTGTCCTGGCCCCGCAGTGGTGGAATGAGCGGCCCACTGATGTCAGGACAGCAGAGTCGCTGCCCATCTTTCGTCGCAGGCTCAAAACTCATCTCTTCAAGAAGTATTACAACAATCCTCCCACCTAAGCACTTATTGTATTATTTTATATTGCACTGTACTTTAGATTGTGATTCTTGCACTTTGCCTTCAGCACTAGATTATGCTCTTAGTCACTTGTTTTAGAAAGAAGATGCACTTGTGAGTTCTGGCAGGTAGTAGTACATTGGCTCTTCCTACGTTAAATGCAATTATTGTTAGTCGCTTTGGATAAAAGCGTCTGCTAAATGACCGTAATGTAATGTAGACCCATAGACCTTTAGACCCGCCCCGTAGACCCATAGGCCCGTAGACCCATAGACCTGTAGACCCATAGGCCCGTAGACCCATAGGCCCGTAGACCCATAGACCTGTAGACCCATAGGCCCGTAGACCCGTAGACCTGTAGACCCATAGGCCCGGAGACCTGTAGATCTGTAGATCCGTAGACCCGTAGACCTGTAGACCCATAGGCCCGTAGACCTGTAGACCCATAGGCCCGTAGACCTGTAGACCCATATGCCCATAGACCTGTAGACCCATATGCCCATAGACCTGTAGACCCGTAGGCCCATAGACCTGTAGACCCATATGCCCATAGACCTGTAGACCCATATGCCCATAGACCTGTAGACCCATATGCCCATAGACCTTTAGACCCGTAGGCCCGGAGACCTGTAGACCCATATGCCCATAGGCCCCTAGACCCATAGACCTGTAGACCCATAGACCTGTAGACCCATAGGCCCGGAGACCTGTAGATCTGTAGACCTGTAGACCCATAGGCCCGGAGACCTGTAGACCCATATGCCCATAGACCTGTAGACCCATATGCCCATAGACCTGTAGACCCATATGCCCATAGACCTGTAGACCCGTAGGCCCGTAGACCTGTAGACCCATATGCCCATAGACCTGTAGACCCATATGCCCATAGGCCCATAGACCGCCCCGTGCTTCAGGTCTGCTCCAAAATTGAATTATCTAAATTGGATCATGCTACATCCTTCCACCGAGTTTCATGAAAATCGGTCTAGTAGTTTTTGCATAATCCTGCAAACAAACAAACACACGCCACCGAAAACATTAACTCTCGCCCTGCGCTGTTGCTGGGGTGGAGGTAACCAGATAACTGAACAGAGAGGCACAGTCAGTCTTCTCTATGATAACTGACCAGAAAGCCAGTCTTCCCGATGATAACTGACCAGAAAGCCAGTCTTCACTATTACTGACCAGAAAGCCAGTCTTTGCTATGATAACTGACCAGAAAGCCAGTCTTCACTATGATAACTGACCAGAAAGCCAGTCTTCGCTATGATAACTGACCAGAATGCCAGTCTTCGCTATGATAACTGACCAGAAAGCCAGTCTTCACTATGATAACTGACCAGAAAGCCAGTCTTCACTATGATAACTGACCAGAAAGCCAGTCTTCACTAGGATAACTGACCAGAAAGCCAGTCTTCACTATGATAACTGACCAGAAAGCCAGTCTTCACTATGATAACTGACCAGAAAGCCAGTCTTCACTATGATAACTGACCAGAAAGCCAGTCTTCACTATAACTGACCAGAAAGCCAGTCTTCACTATGATAACTGACCAGAAAGCCAGTCTTCACTATAACTGACCAGAAAGCCAGTCTTCACTATGATAACTGACCAGAAAGCCAGTCTTCGCTATGATAGCTGAACAGAAAGGCAGTAACCCCCATACAATCACCAGCCAACTCCTCGCCCCCTTCTCCTCCCCTTCCCCTCTCCTCCGCCCCCCTTTCCCCCTCTCCTCCTCTTGCCCACCCCCCCCCCTCCTCCTCTTGCCCCCCCCCCCCCCCCTTCTCTTCCCAGGCCTCTGCCAGCCTGCCAGGGGGGAGATAGCAGAACGTCCCACCACCTGTATATATTATATGCAAGTTGAAGACATGGTGAAACCATCTCAGGAATTCTTGAGATCCACATCCTCATTCCTGAGATGTTTCAATGTCAGTTTAAAGAACACTTCATGAGTAGGAAACAATACACCAACAACTAAATGAAGAACATATCCTCATTGCTCATTGGCCGGGTTTCCCGATAAAGAACCTTCTTAAGGAACCCTTCTTAAGCAACCCTTTGTATGGGATTTAAGAAGTACTTTGGAGTTAAGTGCTTCATAACTCGTTCGGGAAACCCGGCCATTAGCTTTTTCATTGACACGCAAACCTGCACATACAAACATGCAAACCTCAAAGAGGGCTTGAGTAAGGTGGCCCTGAAGTGCAAAACACAGACATTTCACAAAACATAACTGAACTATAAATAGGTTTTCCTAGATCAATCTTCTTATATTAAGTAAGATATTTGCTGGATTTTTTTTCCTCCCATACACAGATTAAGCTCTAACGTAAATACTTTAGTGACAGCCAACAAAAAATTAGTGTAGGTGAACGGCCGGACGTGTTTGGGCCCGTAGACCCGTAGACCTGTAGACCCATAGACCTGTAGACCCATAGGCCCGTAGACCTGTAAACCCATAGACCTGTAGACCCATAGGCCCGTAGACCCGCCCCGTAGACCCATAGACCTGTAGACCCATAGACCTGTAGACCCATAGCCCCGTAGACCCATAGACCTGTAGACCCATAGACCTGTAGACCCATAGACCTGTAGACCCATAGGCCCGTAGACCCGTCCCGTAGACCCATAGACCTGTAGACCCATAGACCTGTAGACCCGCCCCGTAGAATGAAACGCCCGCCCCAATGAAAGGAACAGGCCCCTCCTACCTCCAGGCCATGGTCAAACCCTACACCCCCTCCCGACCGCTACGCTCTGCTACCTCAGGGCGACTGGTTGCCCCGTCACTCCGAGGCTCCTGCGGTCGATCGACACGGTCACGGCTCTTCTCTGTCCTGGCCCCGCAGTGGTGGAATGAGCGGCCCACTGATGTCAGGACAGCAGAGTCGCTGCCCATCTTTCGTCGCAGGCTCAAAACTCATCTCTTCTAGAAGTATTACAACAATCCTCCCACCTAAGCACTTATTGTATTATTTTATATTGCACTGTACTTTAGATTGTGATTCTTGCACTTTGCCTTCAGCACTAGATTATGCTCTTAGTCACTTGTTTTAGAAAGAAGATGCACTTGTGAGTTCTGGCAGGTAGTAGTACATTGGCTCTTCCTACGTTAAATGCAATTATTGTTAGTCGCTTTGGATAAAAGCGTCTGCTAAATGACCGTAATGTAATGTAGACCCATAGACCTTTAGACCCGCCCCGTAGACCCATAGGCCCGTAGACCCATAGACCTGTAGACCCATAGGCCCGTAGACCCATAGGCCCGTAGACCCATAGACCTGTAGACCCATAGGCCCGTAGACCCGTAGACCTGTAGACCCATAGGCCCGGAGACCTATAGATCTGTAGATCCGTAGACCCGTAGACATGTAGACCCATAGGCCCGTAGACCTGTAGACCCATAGGCCCGTAGACCTGTAGACCCATATGCCCATAGACCTGTAGACCCATATGCCCATAGACCTGTAGACCCGTAGGCCCATAGACCTGTAGACCCATATGCCCATAGACCTGTAGACCCATATGCCCATAGACCTGTAGACCCATATGCCCATAGACCTGTAGACCCGTAGGCCCGGAGACCTGTAGACCCATATGCCCATAGGCCCCTAGACCCATAGACCTGTAGACCCATAGACCTGTAGACCCATAGGCCAGGAGACCTGTAGATCTGTAGACCTGTAGACCCATAGGCCCGGAGACCTGTAGACCCATATGCCCATAGACCTGTAGACCCATATGCCCATAGACCTGTAGACCCATATGCCCATAGACCTGTAGACCCGTAGGCCCGTAGACCTGTAGACCCATATGCCCATAGACCTGTAGACCCATATGCCCATAGGCCCATAGACCGCCCCGTGCTTCAGGTCTGCTCCAAAATTGAATTATCTAAATTGGATCATGCTACATCCTTCCACCGAGTTTCATGAAAATCGGTCTAGTAGTTTTTGCATAATCCTGCAAACAAACAAACACACGCCACCGAAAACATTAACTCTCGCCCTGCGCTGTTGCTGGGGTGGAGGTAACCAGATAACTGAACAGAGAGGCACAGTCAGTCTTCTCTATGATAACTGACCAGAAAGCCAGTCTTCCCGATGATAACTGACCAGAAAGCCAGTCTTCACTATTACTGACCAGAAAGCCAGTCTTTGCTATGATAACTGACCAGAAAGCCAGTCTTCACTATGATAACTGACCAGAAAGCCAGTCTTCGCTATGATAACTGACCAGAATGCCAGTCTTCGCTATGATAACTGACCAGAAAGCCAGTCTTCACTATGATAACTGACCAGAAAGCCAGTCTTCACTATGATAACTGACCAGAAAGCCAGTCTTCACTATGATAACTGACCAGAAAGCCAGTCTTCACTAGGATAACTGACCAGAAAGCCAGTCTTCACTATGATAACTGACCAGAAAGCCAGTCTTCACTATGATAACTGACCAGAAAGCCAGTCTTCACTATGATAACTGACCAGAAAGCCAGTCTTCACTATAACTGACCAGAAAGCCAGTCTTCACTATGATAACTGACCAGAAAGCCAGTCTTCACTATAACTGACCAGAAAGCCAGTCTTCACTATGATAACTGACCAGAAAGCCAGTCTTCGCTATGATAGCTGAACAGAAAGGCAGTAACCCCCATACAATCACCAGCCAACTCCTCGCCCCCTTCTCCTCCCCTTCCCCTCTCCTCCGCCCCCCTTTCCCCCTCTCCTCCTCTTGCCCACCCCCCCCCCCTCCTCCTCTTGCCCCCCCCCCCCCCCTTCTCTTCCCAGGCCTCTGCCAGCCTGCCAGGGGGGAGATAGCAGAACGTCCCACCACCTGTATATATTATATGCAAGTTGAAGACATGGTGAAACCATCTCAGGAATTCTTGAGATCCACATCCTCATTCCTGAGATGTTTCAATGTCAGTTTAAAGAACACTTCATGAGTAGGAAACAATACACCAACAACTAAATGAAGAACATATCCTCATTGCTCATTGGCCGGGTTTCCCGATAAAGAACCTTCTTAAGGAACCCTTCTTAAGCAACCCTTTGTATGGGATTTAAGAGGTACTTTGGAGTTAAGTGCTTCATAACTCGTTTGGGAAACCCGGCCATTAGCTTTTTCATTGACACGCAAACCTGCACATACAAACATGCAAACCTCAAAGAGGGCTTGAGTAAGGTGGCCCTGAAGTGCAAAACACAGACATTTCACAAAACATAACTGAACTATAAATAGGTTTTCCTAGATCAATCTTCTTATATTAAGTAAGATATTTGCTGGATTTTTTTTCCTCCCATACACAGATTAAGCTCTAACGTAAATACTTTAGTGACAGCCAACAAAAAATTAGTGTAGGTGAACGGCCGGACGTGTTTGGGCCCGTAGACCCGTAGACCTGTAGACCCATAGACCTGTAGACCCATAGGCCCGTAGACCTGTAAACCCATAGACCTGTAGACCCATAGGCCCGTAGACCCGCCCCGTAGACCCATAGACCTGTAGACCCATAGACCTGTAGACCCATAGCCCCGTAGACCCATAGACCTGTAGACCCATAGACCTGTAGACCCATAGACCTGTAGACCCATAGGCCCGTAGACCCGTCCCGTAGACCCATAGACCTGTAGACCCATAGACCTGTAGACCCGCCCCGTAGAATGAAACGCCCGCCCCAATGAAAGGAACAGGCCCCTCCTACCTCCAGGCCATGGTCAAACCCTACACCCCCTCCCGACCGCTACGCTCTGCTACCTCAGGGCGACTGGTTGCCCCGTCACTCCGAGGCTCCTGCGGTCGATCGACACGGTCACGGCTCTTCTCTGTCCTGGCCCCGCAGTGGTGGAATGAGCGGCCCACTGATGTCAGGACAGCAGAGTCGCTGCCCATCTTTCGTCGCAGGCTCAAAACTCATCTCTTCAAGAAGTATTACAACAATCCTCCCACCTAAGCACTTATTGTATTATTTTATATTGCACTGTACTTTAGATTGTGATTCTTGCACTTTGCCTTCAGCACTAGATTATGCTCTTAGTCACTTGTTTTAGAAAGAAGATGCACTTGTGAGTTCTGGCAGGTAGTAGTACATTGGCTCTTCCTACGTTAAATGCAATTATTGTTAGTCGCTTTGGATAAAAGCGTCTGCTAAATGACCGTAATGTAATGTAGACCCATAGACCTTTAGACCCGCCCCGTAGACCCATAGGCCCGTAGACCCATAGACCTGTAGACCCATAGGCCCGTAGACCCATAGGCCCGTAGACCCATAGACCTGTAGACCCATAGGCCCGTAGACCCGTAGACCTGTAGACCCATAGGCCCGGAGACCTGTAGATCTGTAGATCCGTAGACCCGTAGACCTGTAGACCCATAGGCCCGTAGACCTGTAGACCCATAGGCCCGTAGACCTGTAGACCCATATGCCCATAGACCTGTAGACCCATATGCCCATAGACCTGTAGACCCGTAGGCCCATAGACCTGTAGACCCATATGCCCATAGACCTGTAGACCCATATGCCCATAGACCTGTAGACCCATATGCCCATAGACCTGTAGACCCGTAGGCCCGGAGACCTGTAGACCCATATGCCCATAGGCCCCTAGACCCATAGACCTGTAGACCCATAGACCTGTAGACCCATAGGCCCGGAGACCTGTAGATCCGTAGACCTGTAGACCCATAGGCCCGGAGACCTGTAGACCCATATGCCCATAGACCTGTAGACCCATATGCCCATAGACCTGTAGACCCATATGCCCATAGACCTGTAGACCCGTAGGCCCGTAGACCTGTAGACCCATATGCCCATAGACCTGTAGACCCATATGCCCATAGGCCCATAGACCGCCCCGTGCTTCAGGTCTGCTCCAAAATTGAATTATCTAAATTGGATCATGCTACATCCTTCCACCGAGTTTCATGAAAATCGGTCTAGTAGTTTTTGCATAATCCTGCAAACAAACAAACACACGCCACCGAAAACATTAACTCTCGCCCTGCGCTGTTGCTGGGGTGGAGGTAACCAGATAACTGAACAGAGAGGCACAGTCAGTCTTCTCTATGATAACTGACCAGAAAGCCAGTCTTCCCGATGATAACTGACCAGAAAGCCAGTCTTCACTATTACTGACCAGAAAGCCAGTCTTTGCTATGATAACTGACCAGAAAGCCAGTCTTCACTATGATAACTGACCAGAAAGCCAGTCTTCGCTATGATAACTGACCAGAATGCCAGTCTTCGCTATGATAACTGACCAGAAAGCCAGTCTTCACTATGATAACTGACCAGAAAGCCAGTCTTCACTATGATAACTGACCAGAAAGCCAGTCTTCACTAGGATAACTGACCAGAAAGCCAGTCTTCACTATGATAACTGACCAGAAAGCCAGTCTTCGCTATGATAACTGACCAGAAAGCCAGTCTTCACTATGATAACTGACCAGAAAGCCAGTCTTCACTATAACTGACCAGAAAGCCAGTCTTCACTATGATAACTGACCAGAAAGCCAGTCTTCACTATAACTGACCAGAAAGCCAGTCTTCACTATGATAACTGACCAGAAAGCCAGTCTTCGCTATGATAGCTGAACAGAAAGGCAGTAACCCCCATACAATCACCAGCCAACTCCTCGCCCCCTTCTCCTCCCCTTCCCCTCTCCTCCGCCCCCCTTTCCCCCTCTCCTCCTCTTGCCCACCCCCCCCCCTCCTCCTCTTGCCCCCCCCCCCCCTTCTCTTCCCAGGCCTCTGCCAGCCTGCCAGGGGGGAGATAGCAGAACGTCCCACCACCTGTATATATTATATGCAAGTTGAAGACATGGTGAAACCATCTCAGGAATTCTTGAGATCCACATCCTCATTCCTGAGATGTTTCAATGTCAGTTTAAAGAACACTTCATGAGTAGGAAACAATACACCAACAACTAAATGAAGAACTTATCCTCATTGCTCATTGGCCGGGTTTCCCGATAAAGAACCTTCTTAAGGAACCCTTCTTAAGCAACCCTTTGTATGGGATTTAAGAAGTACTTTGGAGTTAAGTGCTTCATAACTCGTTCGGGAAACCCGGCCATTAGCTTTTTCATTGACACGCAAACCTGCACATACAAACATGCAAACCTCAAAGAGGGCTTGAGTAAGGTGGCCCTGAAGTGCAAAACACAGACATTTCACAAAACATAACTGAACTATAAATAGGTTTTCCTAGATCAATCTTCTTATATTAAGTAAGATATTTGCTGGATTTTTTTTCCTCCCATACACAGATTAAGCTCTAACGTAAATACTTTAGTGACAGCCAACAAAAAATTAGTGTAGGTGAACGGCCGGACGTGTTTGGGCCCGTAGACCCATAGACCTGTAAACCCATAGACCTGTAGACCCATAGGCCCGTAGACCCGCCCCGTAGACCTGTAAACCCATAGACCTGTAGACCCATAGGCCCGTAGACCCGCCCCGTAGACCTGTAGACCCATAGGCCCGTAGACCCGCCCCGTAGACCTGTAGACCCATATGCCCATAGACCTGTAGACCCATATGCCCATAGACCTGTAGACCCATATGCCCATAGACCTGTAGACCCATATGCCCATAGACCTGTAGACCCATATGCCCATAGACCTGTAGACCCATAGACCCGGAGACCTGTAGACCCATATGCCCATAGGCCCATAGACCGCCCCGTGCTTCAGGTCTGCTCCAAAATTGAATTATCTAAATTGGATCATGCTACATCCTTCCACCGAGTTTCATGAAAATCGGTCTATTAGTTTTTGCATAATCCTGCAAACAAACAAACACACGCCACCGAAAACATTAACTCTCGCCCTGCGCTGTCGCTGGGGTGGAGGTAACCAGATAACTGAACAGAGAGGCACAGTCAGTCTTCTCTATGATAACTGACCAGAAAGCCAGTCTTCCCGATGATAACTGACCAGAAAGCCAGTCTTCACTATTACTGACCAGAAAGCCAGTCTTTGCTATGATAACTGACCAGAAAGCCAGTCTTCACTATGATAACTGACCAGAAAGCCAGTCTTCGCTATGATAACTGACCAGAAAGCCAGTCTTCGCTATGATAACTGACCAGAAAGCCAGTCTTCGCTATGATAACTGACCAGAAAGCCAGTCTTCGCTATGATAACTGACCAGAAAGCCAGTCTTCGCTATGATAACTGACCAGAAAGCCAGTCTTCACTATGATAACTGACCAGAAAGCCAGTCTTCACTATGATAACTGACCAGAAAGCCAGTCTTCACTATGATAACTGACCAGAAAGCCAGTCTTCACTATAACTGACCAGAAAGCCAGTCTTCACTATGATAACTGACCAGAAAGCCAGTCTTCACTATGATAACTGACCAGAAAGCCAGTCTTCACTATGATAACTGACCAGAAAGCCAGTCTTCACTATAACTGACCAGAAAGCCAGTCTTCACTATGATAACTGACCAGAAAGCCAGTCTTCACTATGATAACTGACCAGAAAGCCAGTCTTCGCTATGATAGCTTAACAGAAAGGCAGTAACCCCCATACAATCACCAGCCAACTCCTCGCCCCCTTCTCCTCCCCTCCCCCCCCCTTTCCCCCTCTCCTCCTCTTGCCCACCCCCCCCTCCTCCTCTTGCCCCCCCCCCCCTTCTCTTCCCAGGCCTCTGCCCGCCTGCCAGGGGGGAGATAGCAGAACGTCCCACCAGCTGTTTATTAAGTGTTCTGAGATAAGAAAAAAGACATCAGCAGTTCTAGAATCCCGCTGTCAGGTTCCATTCAGTAATGGTAAAAAAAGAAGAGAAATCCTCCTAGAATCTGTCATGGTGGACGCAGCCCTACAGAGGAATGCTATCACCATACAGCAGCCCAGAGCATGAGCAGTACTGAATGAGTGATGAGTCAACAGCTGGTTAAACTGGAGGTTCAATCATGGAGAGTATATAGGCTTTAGAAACCACTCTGTAGTCTTTTAAAAAACATATACATTATATCCCAGCTTTACATTATGTCTGTGAGTAATGTCATTTTGAATGCCTGAGGAATTGTCTTTGAGGGAGTTAGCTAAGCCTTTCAGCTAGAGGCAGATATTCCATAATAGGATGTGGTTTGTCTGACGTGATGTGATCTGATATAATCTTTACCTCCACGTTGGAAAAACAGAGGAGTCAAATGAGGACAACAGATACCCAGGATGTTTTGAAACCATATTTGGGGAATCCGGTATAGTGCTGTTAGCCTGGCTTCGCCAGACCCAATTCGCTAAAAATGCAAAGGGTCTGGAAACTCACAGTTGCTTTCTGATTCCCAACGGGCGTTACCAACGGGCGTTACCAACGGGCGTTACCAACGGGCGTTACCAAGGGGCATTACCAACGGGCGTTACCAAGGGGCGTTACCAACAGGCATTACAAAGGGGAATTACCAACGGGCGTTACCAAGGGGCGTTACCAACGGGCGTTACCAAAGGGAATTACCAACAGGCATTACCAAGGGGCGTTACCAAGGGGAATTACCAACAGGCATTACCAAGGGGCGTTACCAAGGCGCGTTACCAACGGGCGTTACCAACGGGAATTACCAACGGGCGTTACCAAGGGGTGTTACCAACGGGCGTTACCAACGGGCGTAGATCAGAATGACTGGACGCTGTTGGATAGATAGCCTCAGGACGCAATTGAATAATGAATACATGGAATGTGAGCTTGCGATACCAGAGCCTATAGTCTGTCTGAATAACGCAAGACTTATAGTATCAGAGCATCTGAGAGACCTAAGAACTGCAGCCAATAGTATACATCCATAGTCCTACACACACACACACACACACACACACGTACGTATCCATAGTCCTACTCACACACACACACACACACACACACACACGTACGTATCCATAGTCCTACACACACACACACACACACACACACACACGTACGTATCCATAGTCCTACACACACACACACACACACACACACACGTACGTATCCATAGTCCTACACACACACACACACACACACACAAACACACACACACACGTACGTATCCATAGTCCTACACACACACACACACACACACACACACGTACGTATCCATAGTCCTACACACACACACACACACACACACACACACACACACACACACACACACACACACGCACGTATCCATAGTCCTACACACACACACACACACACACACGTACGTATCCATAGTCCTACACACACACACACACACACATACGTACGTATCCATAGTCCCACACACACACACACACACATTTTTACTAGCCTGGGCTCTGGTAAGAGGCAGCTCTCAGACTGTTCAAGCTGCCATGTAAAAGCAGGCAGGTGAGCTCTGGACCTCTCCTGCTCTGACCCAGCAGCATCTGCAGCCCCACAACAAACAAACAAACATCTTTATTCATCACACGGTGAGAGGCGGCACTTCACATGGTAGAGGCGGTGAAACACACACACACATGTCTGGAGCATCCACCGATAAAACGTCTCTCTGCTCTTAACCCATCCCGTCGTCCTTCCCCCAAGGCCAGCTGGGAGCAGACAGTGGGCAGGGTGCATGCTGGGATGCGCCTGGGGGCCAACCAAGCGCTCCTGTCCGTCTTCGTCAGGGACGCAGCGTTAGTAATCTGTTCTTTTGCATGTTTTTCGTATTGGGTTCTTTATGGGGGAACCCTTGCGAACACGGGGAGAACATGCAAACTGCGCACAGAAAGGCCCAAAGACCTTCTTGCTGTGAGGTGACAGTACTAGGTACTAGGTACTAGGTACTAGGTACTGCACCACCGTGCCACACGTGAGCGATTCTGGGGTTCAGGGTCTCCCCACAACCTAGACAACCACCACCTCCTCTCTAGCATGAATTATACAGAACCCCCCACACACACACGGCTCAGAGCTTCCAAGACCACTGCCCAGAACCCCACACACACACGGCTCAGAGCCCAGAACCCCACACACACACGGCTCAGAGCCCAGAACCCCACACACACACGGCTCAGAGCCCAGAACCCCACACACACACGGCTCAGAGCCCAGAACCCCACACACACACGGCTCAGAGCCCAGAACCCCACACACACACGGCTCAGAGCCCAGAACCCCACACACACACGGCTCAGAGCCCAGAACCCCACACACACACGGCTCAGAGCCCAGAACCCCCCACACACACGGCTCAGAGCCCAGAACCCCCCACACACACGGCTCAGAGCCCAGAACCCCACACACACACACACGGCTCAGAGCCCAGAACCCCACACACACACGGCTCAGAGCCCAGAACCCCACACACACACGGCTCAGAGCCCAGAACCCCACACACACACGGCTCAGTGCCCAGAACCCCACACACACACGGCTCAGAGCCCAGAACCCCCCACACACACGGCTCAGAGCCCAGAACCCCCCACACACATGGCTCAGAGCTTCCAGGACCACTGCCCAGAACTCACAAGTCATCTCCTTTCTAGAGCATAATATACTGATGAAGCCAAAGTGCAAGAGTAGCAAAATGATGTACCAGCAGAGACTACAGTACCAGGCCTACAGTACCAGGCCTACAGTACCAGGACTACGGTACCAGGACTACAAAACCAGGACTACAGTACCAGGCCTACAGTACCAGGACTACAGTACCAGGACTACGGTACCAGGACTACAAAACCAGGCCTACAGTACCAGGCCTACAGTACCAGGACTACGGTACCAGGATTACGGTACCAGGACTACAAAACCAGGACTACAGTACCAGGACTACGGTACCAGGCCTACAGTACCAGGACTACAGTACCAGGACTACAGTACCAGGCCTACAGTACCAGGACTACAGTACCAGGCCTACGGTACCAGGACTACGGTACCAGGGCCACGCACCACACCCCGCTGGCGGTCCCACTGTAGTTTGCAGAGTAGAATAGAAGAAAAGAATAGAAAGTTTATTTTGCCATGTGTAACAAGTACAGGTGCAGGTACATTGGAATTCCTGTCAGCGGTTGTCCTTACAGTATCTTATCAGCACTAACCAGCTCCTCATCCCAGTCCTAGGGACGCAGCTAGACCAGCTCCTCATCCCAGTCCTAGGGACGTAGCTAGACCAGCTCCTCATCCCAGTCCTAGGGACGTAGCTAGACCAGCTCCTCATCCCAGTCCTAGGGACACAGCTAGACCAGCTCCTCATCCCAGTCCTAGGGTTGAGCTAGACCAGCTCCTCATCCCAGTCCTAGGGACGCAGCTAGACCAGCTCCTCATCCCAGTCCTAGGGACGTAGCTAGACCAGCTCCTCATCCCAGTCCTAGGGACGCAGCTAGACCAGCTCCTCATCCCAGTCCTAGGGACGCAGCTAGACCAGCCTCTCATCCCAGTCCTAGGGTTGAGCTAGACCAGCTCCTCATCCCAGTCCTAGGGACGCAGCTAGACCAGCTCCTCATCCCAGTCCTAGGGACGCAGCTAGACCAGCTCCTCATCCCAGTCCTAGGGACGCAGCTAGACCAGCTCCTCATCCCAGTCCTAGGGACGCAGCTAGACCAGCTCCTCATCCCAGTCCTAGGGACGTAGCTACCCAGCTCCTCATCCCAGTCCTAGGGACGCAGCTAGACCAGCTCCTCATCCCAGTCCTAGGGATGAGCTAGACCAGCTCCTCATCCCAGTCCTAGGGACGCAGCTAGACCATCTCCTCATCCCAGTCCTTCGTGAATCCTTGTGATGGAGAGTGACAGATGAGACAGATGATGGGAAGATGGAGAGGGGGAGGGAGAAGAAAGAGGAATGTGTGTGTGTGTGTGTGTGTGTGTGTGTGTGTGTGTGTGTGTGTGTGTGTGTGTGTGTGTGTGTTTGGGGGGGGGTGTTAATATGTGTGTTTGTGGGTGATGGTGTGTGTGTTGAGAGAGAGAGAGAGAGAGAGGAGCGTTATTGATGATAAAGAAATGGAGCAAGTAGATGATTCATGATGATTGTGTTCCATTTAGTAGCTCTTTGAAGACCCACCAATCACAGCTAGAGGAGTAGGAGGAGGCTCCCTCGGCTCTGGGGCAATTATTCACACCCAGAATCCACCACCCTGCATCCTAACCAATCACAATCACCGTCTGCAAAGAACAGCACAGCGAGGCAGATTGGAAGACACTGCGTTCAATGCTCTCTACTGACATTCTCACCACTAGAGAATTCACTCAGGGAAATGCATCTGGAACGTCTTTCATTGCTGTCGCGTCGCACAAAACAATCTTGGCTCTGTCTTGGTGATTGGTCCAAAAGAGAGTGAAATCTTTTAAAAACCTGTCCTAGACAGCAAACCCAACACCGATAGACAAGCACAGCACCGGTGTTTAGGAACCAACATGTTTAACGAAGGCGTGGGGGCCTCCACTGTGAGCACCGTGCTTAACGCTAGCGACTAACACACTCAAAGAGGGATTGCATGAATGACCCAGATAGAATTATATCACTTAGACGTCACTTAGAACCCTTTTGGGTTCTTAATAGAACTCTGCCCCCACACAGAACCCTCTAAAACGAGTTTGGAAGACAGAAGGATTTAGTCTGATCTGAAACAGGTTCTGTCTGGAATCCTTTTACAGAGGGGGTTCCCTCTGCAGGGGAATGTACATGATTCTCTCCATGCATCTCCATGTCCCAGGTCAGACTGGGGTTCCTCTGTGTTCATTTGTTTCCTTGTGACATCTTGACCCAGAATGCCTTTCCAGTGAGGTCGGACACATCTGTGAAGAACAAGGGGGACTGGGGATAATGTACAGCGAGGGCAGATTACAGGAACGAGATGTGCTGCTCCTAGCTTCAGACCGCTCCTCTCCTCCCTCCCTCCCCCGTCCTCATCCTCCCTCCCCCCGCCTCATCCTCTCTTCTCATCCTCCCTCCCCCCTCCTCATTAGGGATGGGAGAACAGGTGATCTCAACAAGAATATCCTGTTTTTGATGCGTTCCGGAGTGACGACAGCAGCGCAGCTAACGTTAGTGTAGTTGAAGGTAAACTCCTCCAGAGTCCCTGTCTATTGTGTTAGTGCCATTTGTTTAATTGTGTAAACCAGGTAGGGGGGGGGGGTAATGGGGTATCAGGAGCCCCTGTACGGGGGGGGTAATGGGGTATCATGGGGTATTTTATGGCGCTGAACTATGAACCCTGTCCTTGTGTAGCGCAGTCACCGAGGGGCACACATGCATGCAGGCTTTCTCTCTCTCACCCACACGCATGCACACACACACACACACACACACACACACACACACACACACACACACACACACGCAGTCCTATACATCTCCTTCTTTCTGTAGGCGCTGCTGTATTGTTGTGAAGCAGAACAGCCCAGATCCCAGATGAATCACATGCTGGTGAGCTGTCACACGGAGGAGAGCATTCATCACCCTGCTGGAGGGATGGGAGAGCCAGGGCTGCAGCTGCACATGAGGGCTGGGATGAGGGCTGGGGCCAGGCTAGACTAGGCTACGCTAGGATGGGCTGGGCTACGCTAGGCTACGCTACGCTAGGCTGGGCTGGGCTATGCTAGGCTGGGCTACGCTAGGCTGGGCTACGCTAGGCTGGGCTATGCTAGGCTGAGCTACACTAGGCTGGGCTACGCTAGGCTGGGCTATGCTAGGCTGAGCTACACTAGGCTGGGCTACGCTAGGCTGGGCTAGGCTAGGCTATGCTAGGCTGGGCTACGCTATGCTAGGCTGGGCTACGCTAGGCTGGGCTGGGCTGGGCTACGCTAGGCTGGGCTACGCTAGGCTAGACACACACACACACACACACACACACATATACATACACTCGTCCAGCAGCTGCTGTCTGGCCAGGCTCATCCGTCTTCCCTCAGGTCAGAGGGGACAGATCAGACCACAGTCTGACTACCAGCTCCAATTAACCAATCACAGTCAAGATGACTTCAACCCTATATTCTGACCCCACCAGCCATTAACACCCCACCTCTTCCCCCCTCCCTCCCTCCCTCTCCTCCCTTCCCTCACTCCCTACCTTCCTTCCCCCCTCCCTCCCTCTACCCCTCTCCTCCCCTCCCTTCCCTCACTCCCTACCTTCCTTCCCCCCTCCCTCCCTCTCCTCCCTCTCCTCCCCTCCCTTCCCTCACTCCCTACCTTCCTTCCCCCCTCCCTCCCTCTCCCCCCTCTCCTCCCCTCCCTTCCCTCACTCCCTACCTTCCTTCCCCCCTCCCTCCCTCTCCTCCCTCTCCTCCCCTCCCTTCCCTCACTCCCTACCTTCCTTCCCCCCTCCCTCCCTCTCCCCCCTCTCCTCCCCTCCCTTCCCTCACTCCCTACCTTCCTTCCCCCCTCCCTCCCTCTCCTCCCTCTCCTCCCCTCCCTTCCCTCCTTCCCTACCTTCCTTCCCCCCTCCCTCCCTCTCCTCCCTCTCCTCCCCTCCCTTCCCTCACTCCCTACCTTCCTTCCCCCCTCCCTCCCTCTCCTCCCTCTCCTCCCCTCCCTTCCCTCCTTCCCTACCTTACTTCTATCCCTACCTTCCTCATTCCCTCCCTACCTTCTTTCCCTCATTTCCTCCCTCCTTCCTTCCTTTCTTCCCTCTTTCCCTCCTTCCTCCCTGCCTCCTTCCTTCCTTTCTTCCCTCTATCCCTCCTTCCTCCCTCCCTTACTCCCTCCATCCTACCTACCTTCCCTCCATCCCTCCCTCTATCCCTCCTTGCTCCCTCCATCCCTCCCTCTATCCCTCCTTGCTCCCTCCCTCCCTCCATCTCTCACTCCTCCTCCTCCTCTGTCAGACCTGCTTCCCCATGGGAGTTGGCCGCAGCCGCCGTTGCCATAGCGATGCGGCAAGCATTGTCCCATCGCCGTGGCAGCACTATCAAGCTAATTGTTGCAGT